>NW_015151078.1:406311-407747 GCF_000732505.1 Cyprinodon variegatus | reverse complement strand
TATCCTGTTTTTGAATGAACATGAAAAATAGGCCTAAAAACCAGACAGACGTTTTTTTTTTAAATAGCTGATGGTTCAATTTTTAATCAATGCAATTTAAAATACTTAATTAAACCCAAATGGAAATTCCAGTGCAGTTCAAAGTCCAGGTGAACACCAAGGTATTTATACTCCTCGGCCCCCTCCACTTCTTCTCCCGTCATGTTAAAATTATTCATCTTGTTCCCATTTCTTCTGAAATTTACAATCATCTCCTTGTTTTGTTGACATTCAGGATCAGAAGATTGTTTCCATGCTATGCTACAAAGCATTCCAGCTACCAAAAAAAAAAAAATTAATAAAAAAATCCAATCCTAGAATAAAACTTTGAAAAGCTTTTCAATCAAAAAAGGTTGATGAAAAACATTTTAAAAAAAGATTGACACGATTTTGAAACTTTTCTGTTTTCTCAGATTTTTTTGTATTTGTAATATCAAAACCATTGTGATATAACAAAAAAAAGAGCCAAATACATAAATGTACCATGAAATGAGCAGATGTCACCATCATTATTTATCTCATACGGAGGTTCCCAAACGTTTTAGCCTATGACCCCAAAAATAAAAATGCAGCTGACTGAAAACCCCTAAAAATACATAGAATTACTAATATAAAAATAAAGTGAAGTATTCATTTTTTAATAAATCTATTTTCTTAATTGGTTAATTCATAATTTGAAACGGATTTACAATTATCTAATTGTTCATTTAATCTTGAAGTCATTTATTAGATAGTAAATGTAACATCTACCTATATATTTATTTTTTTCCTACTTGCTTTGATTCTTTTTTATCTTCCTGTATTTTAATCATGTAAAGCACTTTGCATTGTCTTTGTACTGAATTGTGCTATACAAATAAATTTGCCTTGCCTTGCCTTACCTATTTCATGGTATATTTATGTATGTCACAATATGTTTTAGCCTTCCATATATCTCACATTACTGTAAAATAAAAAACAAAACAACATGTTGTGACCCTTCACTTGGTGTCTCCTCCTGGGGAAACTCTTATTTAATATATATATTAATATATACATAAATGGTAATAACCCATTAAATAATTAAAAATACATAAAAAAAATTCTTAATTGAAAAATCTAATTTCATTTAAAAATACAGATATTAAAATGAATATATTGACTTTACTATGTATTTATATAAAATACTTTTATTTATTCTTATAGCTCATGAGTCTATGTGTTGCACCAGGTGGATGCTTAGTTGTCCGTATCAGAAACTGACACACTATCCATGCCTCAGGGTTACAGATAGCTCTCCTCTATCAGACCGGCTCCAAGATGTTCCCATATCCTGTGTATTTTTAAAGACACAAAGGCTGTCCTGATTAGATGAGCTCCGTACGCACAGTGACATCCACAATGTGAAGGAAGGCCTT
>NW_015151078.1:402656-403848 GCF_000732505.1 Cyprinodon variegatus | reverse complement strand
GGCTGATGAGTTATGGATAGAAGAGTATATATTCAGGGATAAAATATCTCTATATCTTTTTTTTATTTTTGCATAATTACCGTTCTGAGTGGGCAGTTATTTCAGCTACTGACATGTCACTTCAATAAAAGATAACTTTGTGTTTTGTTTCATTGTTTTTAATGGCATTATCCAACTTTCCACCCTTCAACCTAAAAAGAAAGAGGGAAAACCGAAACAAAAAATTTCAAAGGTTATTTAAAAAAAATACATTCTGAGGATCACACTAAGAAGCTACAAAACAAACTTTAACAACTCAGAAGAGAGAAAAAAAACAAAAAAAACTGAAAAGAGAACAGTCTTATTTTAGTTACAACTCAAATTCAGAGTAAAGCATAAATTTTACATAAACATCTTTAAGTTTTGAGTTTTCTGGTGGTTGGGAGTGTTTCTCTCAGATGGTTAATGAGAAATACACCAATCCCGGTCCATTATACGATCTGGGCCCGGGTCCGGTACCGAGCAACTCCTTTGACACCAGGGAATAAAAACTATGTGCAAGAACTGCATCTCTGTCCATCGAGTCTCTTTGTGAGCTCAACAAAATGTGCAGCGTGAATTCTTTGTGCATGTCGTTTGCACGCATGGTCCGACAGGCTCCGCTTCCATGCTGTAGGAAGTCTGCTTCGCTTGCATCTCCTGAAATACACTTCGTCTTCTGATCCAGTCAGTAAGGAAGAGCACAAAAAAATAATCAGTCAGTCTTCTGGTAAATAGCTGAATCCAGTCTGTTAACTACTCCACTGTTGTATCTGCAGCCATAAATACCGAGAGCACCGCTGGAGCAGGCGGCACATTTGAAATTCTGCGGTGAAATGAAAAACAAAACAAAAAAATAACAATTTCACGGTTTAAATATACAAACCGGCGCAGAAACTAGCAGATAAAGAAAAGGAGAAAGAGTTCAAGGAAAATGGCTTCAGAGAAATAAAGAGAAAAAAATAAAGAAGAGCGCAAAGGTTTTTCTCTGGTCTCTTCACTTGTGTCTCTGGAGAGCTTTCCTCTTCCTCCTTTTGAAGAAACAGCAGCATCTATAAAAGAAAAAAAAAAAAACAGGGATTTCATGACAGCTGCTGATTTATTCAAAGCAAACAATAAAACTTTTATGGGTTTAGTTTGAAGCGAAGGGTAGAAAGAAATAAAACGATGTATT
>NW_015151078.1:398521-400144 GCF_000732505.1 Cyprinodon variegatus | reverse complement strand
AGGACGCCCTCGCTGTTCTTTTGTGGAGCAAAGAAAATTCAGCTGGTTCACTCAAGTACAAATCTGGGCATTTTGATGGAAGACTCCCTCACATTTAAACCATTATGTGGATAATTTTGTAAAAAAAAGATAAAAAATGAAGATGGATTTTAAATTTCAGAAGAGTTTGTTTTTTCATATGTTGCTAGAAAGCTGTTTTGTCTTTCCTCTGAGGTTCATTAAGACCCCCATTCTAAAGGGGTAGACGCCGTCATCTGGTTCAATTTGCATGTTTTCTAAGCCAAAGCAAGGCTTTATTTTTGGTCCACTTTATAAAACATTGAACTCAACGTTATTTCTGACATTTTGAATTGAAAAAGCTTCCTGGATGGGAAGCTAAACATCTTCAAACGTGGAAACAAAGTCCAGTGGATTGTTTTTTTTTTTACTTTTTGTAATATTCTTTAAAGCAACACGTTAGCGTCCCAGAAGGCTAAAGTTTGTGGAGCTTTATTTACTATAAATTGGAATGATTAAAATCCATTGATAGTAGGATGGATTCATCAATATATATAAATGTTTGCTTACATTCAAAGAGACAAAACATTCGGTTATTTGTGTTAGTTCTTACTTTATATCGTCGGGGACCTCGACCTCTGCATTGGCTGTGATTGGTGCGTTCGAATGTCCGGCCGTAGGGTCGTCCGTGTTCAGCTCTCCGTTGGTCGAGCTCATCACCTGCACGACAAAATCGTGTCTCATTTCTGATCACATTCAGAAAAAAAACAACAACTCTGTCCATCATTAACAGTAAAAAAGGAAATAAAGAGGCATCACAACACAACCTTCATATCTGGCAGCAGGCAAACAGCAGCAACCAAACAAAATCAAAAATAAGGAGGTGAGCAACATGTAGGCCCGTCACGATAACAAATTTTGCTGAACGATTAATTGTCTCAAAAATTATTGCGATAAACGATAATATTGTTTGAAGACCTCTTTACTCTGATTTAATGGAAATGAAGTAATAAAACATGTTATTTCCTGCCAAAGATAAACACAATTTATTTTCATCAGAACACTGCAACTGGTTAACAAAATAAAACGAGAAATAACAATCAAACGAACTCTCAGTCTCTGTTAACTAAAAATACACTTGAATAAAAACTAAAGACAAGATAAAACCACAGTGGAAATAAAAACTATATTCAACCAAAAGAGTACAGATAATGAAGTCTGTTGTGGAATCGCCGTATGTGATATGTATGTTTTCCTGGGGTGTTCATACTGTCTATCAAATGTCTGCAACATTTTTCGAAATGCCGGCTTTTCAACAATATTAAATGGAAGCATCTCTTTAGCAATTCAATGAACTACGCTGTCTGTGAGCGCGCCACTTTGCACCGTCCTTTTTGTATGCTGCCTGTGAATTAATTGCTTCAGTGATGGAGGACTGTCGCGAACTGGAAGATGCAGGCGGGCCACCGCTTGTACTTTTTGTCCCCAGCTGGAGAAACGTTATTGGGTGGTTGTGCTTAAAGGAATAGTACACCCAAAACATGATTAGCCTTCATTTTCTACTCACCCCCATGCTGAACACCACTCTGGAGTACTTTTCTGATATCTCAAATGCATCTGGAGATC
>NW_015151078.1:396497-398367 GCF_000732505.1 Cyprinodon variegatus | reverse complement strand
CTGCTACACCCGGCTAAGCTGCTTCGCTTCTTCTTCTTCTTGTTTACTACTGGTGGTTGGCTTTGGTCGCAGTACCGCCACCTTCTGCTCTGGAGTGAACACGCTTAGCCTATGAGAAAAAGGAGCAGCGCATGAACCGAACGCAGCGAACCGAACCAAGACAGTCGAACCGAACGGTTTGGACGGTTTTCATAAACCGTTCCATCCCTAGTGGACAGTGGCCATGCAGGGGGTCAGAATCGGCTTTTCGGTCAAATGGGAAAAGAGCCAAAAGCCAATTGCTAGCTGGTCAATCCTCTATTGAAAAACACAGGTTTTCAGTGGGAAAGCGGCTTTTTTTAAGTCCTGGGTTACTTTAAAGTGCAACGGCTAACTTTTTTTCCCCCCTGCCTCGCACAGCGCATATTCTTGTACGAGCTTAACGTTTTGGCCGTGTTTCAGTGTAAAGCATATAATAGATGTTTAGTCCCCGCCAACTATGGCTGTTTATCTACCATGATCATTGTGGGGAGGGGCCTGTAAAGTTTATAGAGAGGCATCAAGAAGAAACAGAAATCAACAGCCACCAGCCGCTGATGGTGTAAGACGGACGGGGGCCATGGAGCAAGGCTGTTGTTCTGCAGGGTCAGGCAGCAGCCATTTTTATGATCGATGCCAGAAATGTACACCAGAAAATAGTCCTCAGGTTGCATTAAAACAACTCCCCTTAGGTTTAGCTTAGGATTAGGGATAGCCCTCAACAGAGAGGATACAACAAAACCTCCAGTGCAAAGTTTTTCTTTAACACCATAAAATGGTGCCGATGGTGGCAGTTAGTTTAACATTCCTCTGAGAGAAACCAGAACCACCTGTTTAAAGGTACGGCTAACAGCACAAATTGCATTAGACTGAAAACAGAGAGCTATATCACAGTTAGCCGCCACTTCTTTTGCTATGATAGCGATGGACACAAATAATCAGATTGAAGGCCTGATTAGACCAAAAATATTTCATGTAAACATGTCAGACTGAAGATTCGGATTTGTGTTATGTGTATATGTTATGTTTCACACATGTTGGGATCTTTGGAGTAAAATAATCTCCACTGTTTGTGTGTGCAACTCCAGCATGATGATTTTCTCTGTAACCTTAATCCACTGGCTCCTGGTCGAGGAGGTGGTTCTAACCGTAATGTGTGAATAAAAACGTCATCCTGCCCTCTACCCCATAGCAAAGAAGCATTAGCATAAAGCACAGCTGAGCCTTTAACTAAAATAAAAATAACCAACAAAAGCATAAGTATGACATGACAAAGGTACGTAATGGAAAAAAAAAAGAAGCTAAATCAACAGACAGGAATAAAGAACTTAAGAAAAAGAAATGTGCGGGTCAGGCCCAAACAGTAGCTAAAGTGGAGGATGAACGAACAAGACGGGTTTGTTTACAAAACAGGCAGCTTCTTCTTCTACTACTAAAGCGCTGCTGGAAAATTAGACAGTTACACAAATGCTAAAATGATTTATTCTGACTAAATGCTGTGTGCATTTGGTAAATATTTGATTATGATTGGATCGATTGCATTTAGTGTCAGTTTAAACAAAGATTTTGAACTTTTGATCGACCAAGGTTTAGATCAGATCGGTAAGTAGCTATAGAAACGTAACAATAGTCAGACAGCATTCAGAGCGACAAACCCTGCGTTAGTGATTTTTATAACTTCTTTATCTGCTTCCCATTTTTAACGTATTTATTCAATAACCTGATATCTTCCTGTTTTTTTATACATTAGAAATAACTTTATTATTTATATTTATTATATTTATGATGTACTTTTTTTTAGAGGAAAAGTCCGGTCAGCAAGCAATGATCAATTGATCATTATTTAAACCTA
>NW_015151078.1:393878-395463 GCF_000732505.1 Cyprinodon variegatus | reverse complement strand
TGATATACGATTGGCTGAATTTAGGTGAACAGGCTGACGTTTAACTAACGGGCCTGCATTATATAACGAAAAAGAAAAAACTTACATATTTTAAGACAGGATTTTTTTTTTAGAAATAGAGATTTTCATTTGTCTGATAAAGAGTACATTTATATACATGTTTAAGCCGGAATGATTTGACATTTAAATATGACTTCCCTACGACTTTAAGATTTCCAGAGGACTTCTCCATATAAATTCACCAGAGCCCACGTGCATGGCTGTTAGATGTTGGAATACATCGGGTAAAAATGGGTTCGCTGTTGAATTGCCAACTTCTTGCACTTCTGGCCAGAGAAATAATAATCACGCGTTGTGACAAACACCAGATACAGCACTGGGACTTGATCCAACAGCACCATGACATCACAAACCAGTAGGTGGCAGTAGTGTTCTTTGACAAACATGGATACCTCCAGTAAAGCACATTGAAATGAAAATTACTCTTAGTTAAAAACACATCATTCATTAAACAGTATGTAATAATTTCATATTTAAAGTACTTTCAGAAGTTGGAAATCTCAATATGATCGGACTTTTCCTTTAAATCTAGCATATTGGAAAAAAATATCTGATGAAAAGATTCTGTTGGTAAAGCAGAAAACTTTGGTTTTTAAGAAAATATCCAACTTTAGATTAAGTCATTAATTGATATCATGCATTTCAATACTTAATGAAAGCAACCTCCTGATTTAAAAGTAAAGTCTTGCAGATAAATGTTGGATGGATCATAGATGTGTAATTTATATTTCTGGGTTTCCGTTCAAACATTCCAATATGTAGGAATAATCTATTTTTCAAGGACACGGTCTCACAGTCAGCCTGTCTTTAGAGACAAAAGAGGCTCATGCAGGCGGACAGACAGGAAGCCAGCAAAGCTAATCCTTCCTCTCAGTACCTGGACAGACCCGCCCAGCCTATCTGCATTGAGGTGGGAGCCCAGCAGCTCTTGGTTGGTGATTGGAGTGGGTTGAGACTCACTGCCTTTCCCCTCTGGAGACTAGAGGAGACGATCCCAGGAAAAAGGAAAGGTACATATAGGTAACAGAAGAAGCAAGAGGAGGAGAATGTAGATGAGTTAGCAAAACAAAGTAAAAAAAAAAAAAAAGATAATGGATGACAAGGAAATGTTTTTAAAAAAAGGGAAACAAAGGAGGTGAAAGCACAAAGTGGCGAAACAAAGGGAGCATCGAGGAGAGAAAAGAGAAAAAAAGTGAAAAAAGAAACAGTGAGTCAGTATTTAGTGGTAGAGAAACAGGAGGAGTTCAGGGCTGTATGTCTGCACTGAAAACTGCTCATTTAGGAAGCTCCATGCAGAACGAGGGCAGGTTCTGGAGTTCAGGGAACTTCCAGCCTATGCCGTGAGGTTTCTCATTCAGGAATTATGTCAAAGGAAAGTAAAACAGGGATGGAATGACTGAAGGCTCCAGCTCTGGTACACTTACTCTAAGGAAGAAAAACAGTCTCATTGGAATCTGCCTTTTTTTTTTTAACACCGAATTTTAAACACTGGATTTTTTTAACAACGAATTTTAAACACTGGATT
>NW_015151078.1:377966-391750 GCF_000732505.1 Cyprinodon variegatus | reverse complement strand
TTTTACACTTCATAGGGAAAGTGGCCGTTTTTGGTAACTTGTGCACCCTTAACAAATGGAATCATTCCCAATCCCCTGTTTTCTTACCCGAATGACCATTCTACCCATATTAGACTATGGAGACACTATATATAGGGTTGTTTGCAAGTCCACTCTATCAAAACTTGACAGTTCACCACTCAAGTTTGCTGTAAATGCTCCTTTCAATACAGACCCCTGCGCCCTGTATTCATCTGTCAACTGGCCCTCCCTTCACAATCGAAGCAAAAATCACTGGTTCATATTCATTTATAAGAACCTTTCCCGCCGCTCAACATCTTATTTAGGTTCCCTGCTGCAGCCAAAGCCTGTCACACCCGGTCCTCACTTCATCTGCAATTACTTATTCCCAAAACCAACACTGCCTTTGGTCTTGCTTCTTTTCAATCTCCTGCTGCTTGTAACTGGAACGCTATGCAAAATGTTCTAAAACTGGATGGACTAATTCCAATTTCATCCTTCAAGACAATCATTTCATCCTTGTTTACAATAACTTGCAGCTTCTTCTCTACATAGTCATTTTTGGGCCGTTGTGTTTTAAATTGTATGTTATGTATGCATTACTAATGTATTATTTTAGCCCTGCTTCCCTTTTCCTGAGTGGTTACTCAACTTTTCAGGCCGCCATTGAAAATAACGTGTTCTTAATGACTTTGCTCTAAAAATAAAGGTATAATAATAATAAAACGACACTGTCAAGGAACGCTATGGACAGCGGAAACATGCAAGAGGAGGAGAGTTTAGTGTCGGAGGTCGTGGATGAGTCTCCTCCGTCATCCATTTTTTATTTAGAGGAGGAAAGCGGGGACAAAGATGTTGTGGAAGAGGACGCCAGAAGCATGGTTTAAAGCTGTACATGTTTGACCGTTGCGTATATTAGCTGCGACATATGAATCAAGATGCTATAACCGAAAATATTTGATTGACAGATGACCGTTGATGTATGATTGGCCGAATTTAGGTGTTCAGGCTGATGTAGAACTAACTGGCCTGCAGAAGATAACGGAAAAAACAACACATATTTTAAGACGGGATTTTTTTTTTTTAATAGAAATTTTCTAACTTTTGGGACAATATGGTCTGATAAAGAGTACATTTATTTACACGTTTAAGCTAGAATGATTTGAAATTTAAATATGGCTTCCCTATGACTTTAAGTCACCGTATTTTATTGGGACTACATTCAGAGTATAACCAGGAATTATCGCCTTTCACTCATGGAAAATACTCCCAGTAAATTACAAAGTTAGCTCTGTTTTACACTTAACCCAGTTAGTGACAAGCATTGAATTGCTGTACCTAATATCACCTGTAGATGGCAGTAGTGCAACGAAAACAGCTTTAACTGAGCAAGCCGGAACTCTAAAGAACAATTTCAGGCTGAAATAATGTCTTTCAAACAGGTAATTAAGGTTGTCTGTTTGTTTGATAAAAATGTTGGTAGCCCGTTTGTAAATAGCTGCCTTTCCATTCAGTATCAAACTGGGAAAATTGTAATTAAGAATGGTGAAGATTCTCAGTCATCCAGGTCCTACTCATTCCAAAACAGTAAAAAAAAAAACAATCCATTTGACTTTGTTTCCAAGTTTAAAGACGTTTTGCTTCCCATCCAGGAAGCTTTTTCAATTCAAAATGCCAGAAATAGCGTTGAAGCTTTATAGACCAAAAACAAAGTTTTTTTTTGTGCAATTTGGAATAGGGGTCGTATGGCTTCTTTGTCAGCCTACAATGCCCCATACCTGTATATATCTCTGAAAGGGGGGGCAAAACATCTTCAAACTTGGAAACAAAGTCTAGTGTTTTGTTTTTTTAACTGTTTTTTGAATATAATTAAGAAAATAAGTTTATTAAATGGAAACTGCAATAATAAAATAAAAAAAATGTAAGCTTTGCGAACCAGTGACTGAGCTGCAGCACTTAACCCCCTACACTTCTCCAGGAAGGTTTTCATTTTCGCTAACATGCTAAAGAAAAGACTTTGGAAACTAAAACTCCTTTTTTAGTGAACGTTGTGACTAGCAAGGCGTTAACTCACTAATATCTTAGAACAGAGTCATATTACGGAAATGATTAAATACTTGGTTCTGTAAAACTTGACATCATCCAAAAATCTTATTGGTGAAATTAAACTAAAAGCAAGCCCCCCCCCCAAAAAAATCAGATAATTAACAGAAGCTAAGAGAAAGGATGAAAAAATGTTGCCAAGCATTTTAAGCAAAGTGTACATAAAAAGGTTGCATATGTTAATACAACCAAAAAAGAAAAAACAACAAAAGTTTGTGAATAGCTGAGACCTTACAGGCCAACCCTGTATCACATTAGTTTGCATGAATCTGTACCTGGTTTTTGGTTTGAGGCGCTTTCTCTCGGTTGCTCGCCGGCAGCTGGGTTTCAGTCGCCACGGGCCCAATGGGAGTCGGCTAAACATACAGAGCGATGCAGGGAAGGCAGGAGGAAGAAAACAAACAAATCAAAGCTCGTTAATATTCATACTTTTCTGGTAACAAAAACCTAAAACAAAGACACTTTGATGCTGTTTTTTTATCGGCTTAATTTAAGGAAGGTTTTAATACTGGAATCAAAGCTGCTTAAAATACAACATGAAGTTTATCTCAGGCCTCCATCTTCTTCCAAGTCAGAACTCATCTAAAACAGCTGAAGAGGTTGGAACAAATCCATCACATGATTTTTGTATAAATAGTGTATTTTCACAAGTGTTTCCTCTTATTTAGGAACAAAATAAGTAATGGAGAATGTTATTTATCCTGACTTAAATCATTAAATCTTAAATTATAACAAGCCCTGCAGTAGGGGCTTAGAACTGAAGGTCAATTAACCCTTTAAAGCCAGGTGTATCATATTTGATACCTGAGTTTTTGAAACCTCTGCATCATCAGTGTTGATGTTTGTGTTCTTAAAACCCTGCTTTACATAATCAGACACATGTAGTGAACAGAAAACATATGAAAGATTATATAGAAATTTATAATGTATCAAAAGTGATGCAAAAATGCTTTAATTAAATGTATAGAAAATGTATATTTTTATTTAATTTGTCAGAAAGTTCAATGACAATTCTAATTTTGGAAAACTAGAATGTTCTGACAATTATTTCAAGGTTCAGGCTTTAAAGGGTTAAAGAGAAGACGCGTTCTACACCTGTAAAAAAAAAAAAAAAAAACACAAAGCAGAGGTGTCCTGATACAACTTTATCATTTCCAAGACGATGCTGATATTGCAACATTGAATCAATATGATTACAGCCTTTATTATGCAATACTTTTAATACTTACTTTGTGATGTGGAAAAATAGAAAACACTAGTTTACTTATTTTTTAGCCTAAAAAAACGTTTCACACCTGGAGGAATGGACAGACTGAGAGGAACACGAGGCCCCATTTCCACTCCATGCAGATGTGAACCAGATGTAAATCGTTTGGAGTCAGGTGAGCAGATCAGACATTTAAGAAACAACACAGATTGGGTCCAAATTTCATCTTTTCAAGTTCGATTTGAGTCTCAATCTCATACTTGGTCCATAATCCCACTCGTATCTGGTCCTTTAAAACGTGACTAAAGTGGAAACCAATGCGAATTTGATGTCACTTTCAATCGATATTTATTACAACTTGGGACCTACAGCATTGTTCTAATATCACTAAAAGCAAACAACATGATTCAAAGAAGTTAATGATAAAAAAAAGCTGTTTCAAAAGTGAAAATAAAATGCTTGGAGATTCATTTATAATGTGTAGCAAAATATAGATGTTTCCACTATTTTCACAGGGGGCAATTTTATAGTTTTTCTTTTAGGTTTTCAAAAATGTATTTTTTTTTTTCCCCCACAGATTTTATTTTTTAAATCTTTTCCCCCCCCAGATTTTTGTTTTCCGTTTTTGCACAACTTTTTAATGGCGTTAATTTTTCTGAATTCCACCCAGAGGTGAAAAGGGTGAAATCTGTCAATTATAATTAGAAAAGAATGCACTTTGTAAAACTTCCCATAAAAGCGTAAATACATTTAAAAAAAAATTATCTGAAAAAAAAAAAAACCCAAAGCAAACTAAAATAAATTAAAAAAACAAGTCAAAAATGGAAATTTGAAAAAAAAAAAAAAAAATGTTAAAAGTGGAACTTCAAAAAAAAGAAAAATGTTTTGAGAGTCATTTATTAAGTGTATGTAAAAGTTCAAACTATATTTTTACAGGTGGCCATTTTTCCTCCCAAATTGTATTTTTTTCCAGCACAGAGCACCCATACCTATGGAGGGGATCTGTAAAAATGGATTTAAAGAAAAACGTAATTGATTAAATCAGTCTGCTAAAAAGTAGGGTTCTGAACACAACCGTAGTTAGCTAAGATTCGACACATGCTTTGACAGTTAGCTTTTTAACCCGTCAAACCTTTAAAAAAGGTTATAACATTATTTTTCAGACTATAGAGCACACATCACTATAATCCTTGCCCACAAAATTCACATATATATACCCCATTTACACTACCCTTGAAAAACNAAAAAAAAAATGTTAAAAGTGGAACTTCAAAAAAAAGAAAAATGTTTTGAGAGTCATTTATTAAGTGTATGTAAAAGTTCAAACTATATTTTTACAGGTGGCCATTTTTCCTCCCAAATTGTATTTTTTTCCAGCACAGAGCACCCATACCTATGGAGGGGATCTGTAAAAATGGATTTAAAGAAAAACGTAATTGATTAAATCAGTCTGCTAAAAAGTAGGGTTCTGAACACAACCGTAGTTAGCTAAGATTCGACACATGCTTTGACAGTTAGCTTTTTAACCCGTCAAACCTTTAAAAAAGGTTATAACATTATTTTTCAGACTATAGAGCACACATCACTATAATCCTTGCCCACAAAATTCACATATATATACCCCATTTACACTACCCTTGAAAAACCGATCCATGCCGAGGCCGGTCCAAGCTCGGATCAGTTAGCCAGGCTATCTCGGTTCCTCGACTCCTCGCCTCCTAGTGACGATCTGCGGTATTACTGCCAGTATTGAAGGAGGAAATCAAGCAGTTGGTGGCGGTAATGCACCAAAAGTTGTTTGCCAACCGCCATAAAACACAAGAAGAAGAAGACGTAGAAGGAGGGAATCAAGCAAATCAAAATGGCGGCGCCCGTCACCTTCAGAAAGTTATGCTTGATTATTATTGCCGTACTTCGGTGTTTGCGGAGGGTCAGGCGAAGACGGCAACCTTTTGTGGATTGACTTGAGAAAGTCGGCTTTCGATTGTTGTTTATAGTTGTTCTTCTTCTTCTGTTTTGTGTTGGTTGGCTAGCAACTTCTGGAGGGGCATTAGCGCCAACTACTGGAATGGAGTGTGAATCGCGATGTGCAGCCAGACGGAGATGATGCGTTCTGCTCATGCGCTCTTGTTATCAGAGAACCGAGCCGGGGAAAAACCGAGCCGAGCCCACCTCTGGAACTGGTCTGCAGTTAGCTCGGTTTGGTTGTATCTAGCTCGGTTCAGTTCAGTTTGCTTTTTTATTTACACACGATAAGTTATCTTAGTTACTGAGCTAGGACCGGTCTCGGCACGGTTTTTCAAGGGTAGTATAAATGGGGTAATAAGCTCCACTGGGCTATAAGCCGTTAATGAACTGTCTCCCACCAAACCCGTAGGGGGAGCTCTACATATAGCCCCTGCAGTATGGACAAAGAAGAATGCTAGCTCGTGTTAGCTTGTTGGTTCACAGCAGTAAGAGCTTCTAATGAAAGATGGAGCTTCATCAGCTCTTTATTTCAGCTCTACAGGAGTTGAGCTCAGTCTCTTCATTGGTTCAGCAGCTTTAATGCTGCAAATAAATGTCAGAATGTGCAAATTCAGGACATTTGTTCTTTGCCGTGCCCGCTACTAAGCATCTTCTTATGCTAAATGAAAATTAGCCCCTCATTTCATTCATTTCCAACTTTGACTTCCTTCTCTGGCGGTTAGGAAAAAAATCAACAGAAAAGCTGCACCTTCTATTAATCTGCATGGTTCAAAGCGTGGGAAAAATTTGCGGCTTATGGTCTGGAAAATACGGTATGTTTTTATTGGTTAGATGAAGGGGCCAAGTGTTATGTGAAAGTTTTTATCCGTTGTTGAATCGACAACAGATAAAAATGCCAATATATATCTAATAAACCTAAAAAAACAAATGTAAAGACTTCCACAGCGGCTGCAAGTGCAAAGTTCTTGCTCTCTTATTAGTTTCAATGGGTGGCCATCAGAGAACCAGAACACAAGGCATCCCAGATGCTCTGAACTCAGAGCAAAATACAGGAAATCTGGAATAAAACCACAGCAGGAAAACCTTCTGTGTAAAAAGGACACCAAACAAACGTATCACTAACCAGTGGCTTTCCAGTCCAGTCGTACTGATAATCAAAGATGTATCCGTTCCTGTCAAAGAGGTCTGTGAAGAGTTTCCTCAGATAGTCGTAGTCTGGCTTCTCAAAAAAGTCCAGCCGTCGCACATATCGCAGGTAGGTGGCCATCTCTTCTGTTACACACACAAGCAAGGGCATTTCACCAACAGAGTTGAGCAGTGGAGCATGAGACTTGATCACCGTAAGCATGTTGTTTTTTGTGTTAGAAACACAAACCTGGGAAGTTCTCACAGAGCACTTCTATTGGCGTGTCCCGCTTTGTGTCTCCTATTTTCTGATATCTTTCCTTGAGAGTGTCGGCCTGAGGGGAGAGAGGGGAGGAGCCAAAATGACTCAGAGGAAGGATCCACTTGGTTTGACGGGAAATGACTGACTGGTAGTTTTCTTACCTTGAGTCCCTGCCAAGGCAGGCTGCCCCGCAGAAAGTACATAAACATGTGGCCTAAAGCTTCCAGGTCATCCCTTCTGCTTTGCTCTGCAAGAAATGATCCAGAAATAAACCCAGGAGAAGATCGAACAGATCATAGCCGGTTTAAACCAGTTTAGTTTGCTCCAAGCAGTCCAGTCGGGGCTTATTTTCAAACATTGGACTTAATAATACACAACTTAAAATTTCAGATGTAGGGCAGCTACAAAACAGTCAATCTTGATCCATTATTGTTGCAAGCAAAGAACCCGTTTTGGAAAAATGGAAATGCAAGGCGATTTTGAGAGCATTTTTTTTTTTATCATTTAATTTTATTTATTTTTTATTTTAATTTTTTTTTTCAGATGACATGTTTTCAGTTTTATGAACTGCTTTCTTTTCAAAATGCTTTTAAATTTTATCCTTTACTTCTAGGGCTTTCTCTGGAGTGAAGACACATTTATTTTGGTCTGCTGAATGTTAGCAACATTTCTTATGAGGCTTGAATAGAAGAAAACTATTTGTAAAAAAAAAATCAACCTGGCCGAGAAATAAAACAGAAATATAAAATCATATACATTTTTTATTTTTAATTAAAAACTAAGGTAAAGGAAAAAACATTCTGTATTTCTTTATTATAATTTTCCCCCCCAATTATAAAAACATTTTCTTTTCTTGCAACAATAATGTGACAAAACAAAAAACTTTTTTCCATATTTAAATAACTATCCCACTGCTGGAAATTGAATAATCTTTCAATTAGAAAAGAAAACAAAAATCTACAGCTGTTAAAAAACAAAACAAAAAAATCCAGACTTGCTAGAAACTGTCATTAAAGTGCAGAAGGGAACCTTTCTGCCTCCAGCTTTGCACCGCCAACAGAATAATTACTGTAATGTTGCTTACCCTAATAAACTTGAATCCGTTTTTCGACTTCAGAAGCGAGCTTTAAGACTAATGTTTTGTGTAAATCGTAGACATCCCTCCCAACCACTGTTTGCTCAGGCAAATATTCTTAGTGTTTATCAAGTGAATCAACTTCAAATAGCTTTATTCGTTTATAGCTTTATAAAAAAGTTACTTCCCCAGCACTTTTGTAATATTTTTACTTTTAATAATTAATTTCACCAGTATCCAACTAGTAGTACTTGTCTTATCAGGCCTCCTTACTCTCGTACAACTCAAACACAGTTTAGTGTTTTATACAGAGGATCAAGAATATGGAACAGTCTTCCTAACCTGACTCTGCCAGATGGATTTGCTCCGCATATCCATCTGGAAACCTTCCGTTGAAGTAATTTTGGGAAGGGGCGAAAATACTGGTTAGCTGATTGGCCTATGTTGGTGATAGACGGGCCAAATAAACCAATCAGATCAACGAAGCATATGACGTACTAACAGAGCGACGACGAAAACACAACCACAAGCCAGGCTTCTCTTGCCGAAACCAGTCGGGAGAAGAGCAAAAACATCTTTTCCTCTGAGAAAAGCCTCCAGAGCAGTGTTTTGCTCTTCTTTCAGTGAAGAAATACTTTGTAATTCCCATAAAACTTGCTAACGCTAGTTTCATCGGCTGAAGCCGCCATGTTCTTTAGACTGAACTGTCGCGCTTCTCGTTGCGTCACACCTCAACCCGCCTCAAAGCCAACGCTGATTGGACGTTCGTTTGGTCAACGGCTCCAAATTTTCTTCAACGGAGAGTCTCCAGACTGATTAGCGAGTGAAACCTTGAAAGCTCGCGAGATCAGGATGGTCTCACGAGGCTACAGTCTTCCCACATCACTGACAGATCTTCTAAAGAACAATTTAAACGGAGACTAAAATTGCTGCTACTAAGTATTCTGAATTTTCCATATGGATTTGTGGTCTAAATTATATTTTAAATTGTTTTATACAAAGAAATTTTGTTTTGTTTTTTTTTTGTTTTTTTTTACACAATATCATATAGATGTCTGAAATGGTGAAATATATTTGTTTTTATGGAGACTGCCACTGATTAAGCCCCTTGAGGGTTTTTCGGCAGTTGAAACATTCTGTTTTTGTTGTGAAAACAAAATAAATAAATAAAATAAATAAATAACAACCAAAATACTACCTAGTGAAAGAGATCCATTCCTCTACCCATCTGGCATGAAATTCTGAACCGAAGCCCAACCTGTCGGCTTAATCTGGTTTGCTTTCGCAACGCAGGGAGAAGCAGGATTTCCTTTTTAAGAAAACCAAATACGATAAATCCGACCTGCCATCATGATCCTTTAGGAATCACTCACCTTTCCCCAAATGTGTATTGATGCTCATGTATCTGGCAGTTCCAGTCAGACTCTTGTGTTCTCTGTATGGGATATGCTTCTTCGTCTCAGGGTCTATGTACTCCTTTGCGAGGCCAAAGTCTATGATGTGGATGGTGTGTTGCCGTTTAGAGCCGGGTCGGCCCACAAGGAAGTTCTCAGGCTTTACGTCGCGATAGATGAGGCTTCGGGTGTGGACGAACTCCATGCGGGTTATCTGAAGCACAAGATGACATTAGAAGAACTTAAAGCGAGAAAGTTTTGGTTTTATTAGCTTTAAAATGTCTTACCAGCTGTATGGCTATCATGAGTACAGTTTTTAGAGAGAAAGTCCTGTCGCAGAGGTCAAACAGGTCTTCTAAGCTGGGTCCAAGCAGCTCCAGAACCATGGCGTTATATTTACCACATGGTCCAAAGTAAAACACCTGAGGTACACCATCTGGAGGATCAGGAGAGGAAGAAAGGACAACAAATCAATGAATCAGGGGTTTAAAACCAATTTTATTAGAAGACTGGCAGCTTTAAACTGCTAAAAATGTAATGGGGATAAAAGACAAATAAAAAATAAGTAACAAAAAAATACATTTTTTAGAAGTAGCCTTATTTTTCTATACTTTCCCCCAATGAGAGGAACCAGGTGCCTTTAATAACCAGTTTATCCTGAATTAGTGACAGAAAAAAGCAGGAAATGAACCGTTTTTAAACAAAACCCAACTCAACAATAAACATACCCAGTAAATTTATACATGAATAAAAATCCTAACAACTAAGCAAATCCAAAGTCATAAAAAACAAAGAAATCAAATTTACTCAGGCTGGACAATATGGCCAAATTCTTTAATATTATAATTATAATTATAGAAACGTTTCTTTAAAAAGCCACGTTTCTTTAAAAAAATAAAACAATAAAACTACATAGAACGTCAGTCAGTGACAAATGCTGTAACCACAGACTAATGTGGATTGAAATATGGGAAATAATAATAATAATAATAATAATACATTTTATTTAACAGCGCCTTTCTTGACACTCAAGGTCACTTTACAAATAATACAAAAAATAAATAAAAAGAGATGAAAATACAAAATACAGATACAGGAACATAAAAAAACAGAGAACAAAAAACAATTATGGATAGGGAAAAGAGCAATGCTATTGAATGAAATTACAATGCAATATTTATTTATTTTGAATTTTGGTTCACTGTTACTGCAACCAAATAACACGTTCTGTACATGGAAATAAAAAACAAAACAAATGCAACCCCAGAAATTAAACTGAAAAACCTCCTAATCAAAAAAGTATTCGAGTTGGATGGACATAGATTAAATTCACAGCATTAAAAGACTCACTTTTATAATAAGGCTGCAACAAGCAAAATAGGAAATTTTGAAAAAATGGACAATGTATATTAAGGATTACTAACCACCTGCTCTTTGTAAATTGTTATGTCTAATATTTAAAATTTTTTTTAATAATAAAATACAAGTAAAAAAAAAGGTTGCAAAAAAAACTATTTTCTCAGATTTTTTTATTTTTATAGATTTGATATTTTTCAGTCTTATTCCATTTTCTTTCAGATTTAGTTTTAAAAACTGCATTCTTTTCTAACTTTGTTTTACAGATAACTTCAAGCCAAGTGCAAACATTTGCTCTTGACCAATAAAAAAAGTTGCCAATGTCCAGAAAATCCAAAGAAACGCATCTCTGTGCCAAAAACCATTTCCATTGACCAATTAAACTGTAACTATAGAGATTATACTCACAATCAGAGCACAATTTCTTAAGCTTAACAGTACCGTCAGAATTTTATACAAGGACATGCCTCGTTTCAGCAGTCATCTCTGACTGACGTTCCATGTTTTATGTTTTTTTTTTTTATTATTATATATCTAAAATATATTGACAGTCTTTCTAAGGCCTTTATTTTAATGTATATGTTTAAATGAATTCTTAATTTAAGCAACAGCGGAACATCTGTTAAGTGAGTCGGCAGTTGCATGTATTTGCCCATCTCTAATAATTTCCTATTAATATAAATAATAGTCCGAAAAAAATACTGTTGAATATTGAAATATCTCATGAAGCTATATTTGTATGGATAAAAAAAATACCCATATTGTCACATTTTATTAGATGTTAGTATTGATTAAAAATATGGCAGAATGGCTCTTAAATGTAAAACTTATTTCTAGGCAAACATTCACTTTATTTTCTGACTAACAAAATATTTAAACCTCCAGCCAATAGGTGGCAGCAAACTGCCCAAGAGCTCATTATTCAGCCGCTCATCAGCAGCCGCAGCAGAACAACAAGATCTTGTGTGGTTTTCCAGATCGTTTCGGGGTAATCTATATATATAGATATATATATATAGATATATATATATATATATATCTATATATATATATATATATCTATATATCTATCAGGTCTCAAATTCCTCGTTTCCCAAACATTTTTGTTGAAATTTGCTTTTTTCCCCCCATTCTCTAGCTTTTTCTCCGACTCGAGTTTCTTTTCTGAACATACTGCTTTGCGAGCAACCGGAAGCAGTTCCACGCAAATATATCGTGATATATATATATACATCTTTTAATAAAGCATTTTAAATGCCACAATAAACACATTTAATGAATTTTAATGCCATTTAAGGCCTTAATTCAAACAATAATAATTTAATTAATTTCAATGACCCGCGGAAACCCTGATATATATACATACACAGACACACATACACATATATAAATATATATATATATATATACAGAATGAAGTCCTTACATAAAATTCTTAAAGAGTAGACATGCCTTACCTGAACTTCCTAGTTGTTTATAAAAGCGATATTCTAAATGCAACTGTGGCGCCCGAGACTTGATTGGTTCCTGCAAGAGATTGATTATCAGAATCAGAACACTTAAAAAATAAAAAATTAAAAAGCTGCACGGTTAAACCCAAAGGGTTTTCAGATCATCAGACATCAGGCTTAAAACATTTTACAAAATCTTTTCTGAGGAATCCTTTTAGAAAACATGTTGTTAGCATCAAGTTCTGCAGTCTTCACCTCAATCACTTTTATGATAAATTATCATTTTAAAATCTATTGAGAATTCGGCGAAAGTCCAACAGCAAACCAAATTGATTAGAACAGTTTTTCTTAGATTTTTGTCCTTTCTACAAAAGACTTTTTCACTAAAGTGGTTCCAGTACCAGGGGTGGTATTACTGGGATGGTGTGAGCTCACTTCTTAAAGCTGCGGCTACAAAAGAACACAAACAAAAAAACAAATAGCTAAAATAATAATAATCCATGCATGTCAAAAGAATAACTAACTTCCATTAGATTTAGGCAACATGTCAAGAATATAAATATCAAATTATTGATAAGACATATCAGATAATTCTCTTTTGTTTACTGTGAGATGCTATACATTTATAGTCATACTTTTTTAATGCAAGTTTGTTGTTCTTCAACCAGGATCTTGTGTTTATGACCAACAGTTACAGTTAAAGAGAAAACTATATCAAGATAAATATATTAAGAGGAATTCATCAGAGAAAACGGGCGTGCTAGACTTTGAAAGGGGAGTGTCTCAGATAAAGTCTGTGAAGGAGGAGAGGCTCAAATCAGAAGCAACATGTGTCTCTTTAGTCAGGCTCAGGGGGAACAGATCTGATCAGAACCGTTGCAGAAGGACCAAGTGTTATAGAGAGTGTTGCTAGCTGCTTTAGCTGTGGTTTGGCTATGACTGCCGTGGAGGACGGTCTTTAAGACACTGTTCAGTCTGCACTTTTTAAAATTAGCTGTTCTATATTTATCTGGAAATGTTTTTGGTTTAAATTTAAACTCTGTAAATCACCTCATGCAGCAACATTTTTTCATAACATTCTTGTAGAAATTTCTTGACCAGATCTTTAAAATCTTTTACAATATTATGGATATTGAACAATTGTGAGTGGAAAAAAAAGTATTATGCCAAAAATGCAAAAAAGATGCACCAAAGCAGAGTACAAAGTTAGCCTAGAGCGCTCACAGATGGTGAGAAAATGAGTTAAAAAAAACAAACAAAAACAAAAAACACAGGGAGCCTGTGTGACTTCTACATCTGAATGCAACAGGAGGCTCCTTGTACTAAAGAAACTTAGAAGACTTTAAAGTTAAACTATAAACTTTTAGGAAGTAGTTTTTTGGTAGAAAAAAAAAATGCACATTAAAATCAAATTATATTTCAGGAAGAAATTGTCTCCAGGTGATTTCTCTTTTAAATTAAACAGTTTCTCAATAATAATGATGCAAAAAAAAAAAAATTAAAATAAAACGAATTTCAAACGAAATTTTAAAGTTAATAGTTTGGGAACCAAAATGGTAGTTTTGAACATTTCCAACCATAATGTTAAGAGATTTATTTTTAGGTTAGTTTTTGCAGTGAAAGCTGACACTAAATTAAAAGAAAAATTTGGTTATATTCAGAATTTAAACTTCTGAAAGTACTTTAAATATGAAATTATGAACTGTTAAGTGCCTTGGGATGACATGTGTTGTGAATTTGTAGCCTCGTGAGACCATCCTGATCTCGCGAGCTTTCAAGGTTTCCCTCGCAGATCAGTCTGGAGACTCTCCGTTGAAGAAAATTTGGAGCCGTTCACCAAACG
>NW_015151078.1:374950-376730 GCF_000732505.1 Cyprinodon variegatus | reverse complement strand
AGCTAAAAGATAGGATGAATATCTTGGCCCTACCAAGAATCAGGACATTAAATCTTTTGTTTATAGTTACTATCAAATCACTCGGCCTGACTAAGTCGTATAACGAGTCATGGAGGTCAGATGAAGTATTTAGTATAGAATTTATTTCATGTCTACATCATAAAATAACTGTCTGGGCTGTAGAATCATCATTATACCCACAGATAATAAGAGGACTCTTACCAGTTTGATGGCCACGTATTCATTGGTGTACAAGTTCTTTCCGAGTCGTAGTTCTCCAAAGTTCCCGCAGCCGATCTTCTTCCCGACCCGGAAGTTTGGTCCAACCATCAGAACTCCTGAGCCGGAGCCGGCACTCCGGCCGCTATGTCCTGATCTTCCTCCCGCCTTCCCAGACATCCTTTTCCCATCCTCCGCCTCCCCCTTGCCTCCACCTGCTCCTCCTCCGCCACCCCCTCCCCCTCCCCGCTTGTCAAAGTCCATCAGTTTGTGGTAGCCTGGCCTCTCCACGATTAGGCTGATTCCATGCACCAAAACAACCAAAACAACGGCCTAGCGGCTTGATGTTCAGAGGGGAATCACTTTAGGCTCTAAAAGAGGGCGAGGAGAGTTGGCTGTTGCTATGATGGGATAGATGGGAGGTTTTAACAGAAATTAAACAGATTAGAGTTCAAGCCCATGTCCTAAATGCTAATAAAGATGTAAAGAAACAATGA
The DNA here is from genome assembly GCF_000732505.1 of Cyprinodon variegatus. Taxonomy (NCBI): domain Eukaryota; kingdom Metazoa; phylum Chordata; class Actinopteri; order Cyprinodontiformes; family Cyprinodontidae; genus Cyprinodon; species Cyprinodon variegatus. Next base: position 376,014 of record NW_015151078.1, on the reverse strand, counting down.
GGTTAAAAAAAGAGACATGAATTTTCTATATAATTGAGCAGGAAAAGGGGAGGACATACAATTAGGGAGTTTCTGTCCCCCTTGTAGGGGCCAGAGGTGGAAAAGGAAGATGGTCGACTGATGTGAAACCAAAAGTAGCTAGCCAAAGGATGACATGTGGACCAGAAACGGCACCTTTAAGGCTTAGATAGGGCGATCCAGCATTACAAGAGAATAAAAACCCTCAGATAAAAAAAAAAAAACATTCAGAGGTTTACCTCTGACCCTTTGCTAGGACAAAATCTAGATCTACGGTCTGATGTCCTGCCATATGTCTCAGGAAGGAAACAGGACTTCTTCCTCCAGTGTTCTGTCCTGCAGCTGCTTGGTCTTCTAGAACGTGGCGTAAGGCTCCTGTCCGGGATCCCAAAAAGACGGAGTGAACCTGAGAAAGCACAAAAAAGCAAAGGATTTAGTTCTTGAATCAACCCAGAGTCTTTCAAAGCTAATATCACACATACTGGGTTCTGGTTAAAACCACGTGGGACTCGGCTCCGCAGTGAGATGGCGCTAATCGGACTCGTCTATATGGAAGCCAAACGAGTAGAAGAGGAATATGAAGCTCACTAGAGTGAAACGCGCTGCCTTGGCAATTTGTGCAATTTTGCGCTTAAAGCCCTAAAAAGAAAAGGCGACGACGTATTTAGAGCAAGACATGGCTGAGCAAACGTGGCTACTACGGTCTGTCAGTTTTACAGAAGGAACTCCATTTGACTCGCACCCCCGCCATGCTTCTGCGTTTTCCTCTGAGAGGAAGAAGAAGACGAAGAAGAATCCTTTTTTGCGCACTAAGTGATTTGCCCACGACGGTCACAATTCCTGATTGGGAGGTGGTCGTGAGAGGCTGATTGCCCCTCATTACCCCCTGAACACTAACTACACGATGCACAATCAGGATGAAAGTCAGCCCGATCGAAAAAAGTCTTGCACAACTGGAGAATCCGAAATACTTTAATAATCCATATATATATATATATATATATTAGGGGTGGAACGATTCACAAAATCCACGGTTCGGTTCGATA
>NW_015151078.1:369139-370159 GCF_000732505.1 Cyprinodon variegatus | reverse complement strand
GATTGGACGTTCGTTTGGTGAACGGCTCCAAATTTTCTTTAACGGAGAGTCTCCAGCCTGATTAGTGAGTGAAACCTTGAAAGCTCGCGAGATCAGGATGGTCTCACGAGGCTAGTTCCACAGAGCCCATACAGCAGAACATCTCAGACAAGCAATACTGTACCAAGTAAGTTTTATGCTTTTGAATTTAGCCTTAAATATTAAACTGGCACTGCCCTTTAATTATCTGTAAGCTTTAGAGTTCATGGGATTTACAATAATAATAGTAATGCTTATTGATGAAATTATTAGTCTTATAAAAAGTTGAGTTACTTGCTCAAAAGGTATTTGACTGTCAGAAATTTCATTATCAAAGGCAAAATATCAGATTGGGACTCGAAATCAGATTGGATTAGAGGTTAAAAGATCGGATCAGAGGCCTAAAATGCTGACATCCCAATACAGTACATCTATTTATTATGTTGCATGTTGGGATATTTCAAGACTCCAACCTGTGTTTGAGGACGTAAAGTGCGAGTGGTTAGATTGCATCAGAGTGTCGGTTTTTACTGTATGAGGACATACATCGCAAGCTGTGAACTTTTCAACTCTGAGACTGATTCACACAATTTGAATTTGTGTAAAGGATCACCTGAAACAAAACTATATTAACTAACTACGTCACAGTCATTAAAAATCCAACATGAGCTATTATTTTATGAAATCATGTAAGAATTTTTATGCATGGCCTGAATCCAAACTGCAAACATCTAATTTTACCCAAAAGACAGTAATCAGAGTCACACACATTCCAGCTGTTTGGTAATCAGGTAATTGTTTTAGTGCAACAGTTTCAGGGGAAAACTAAAAAAAGATTAGATCAAAAACTATATTTCCATCATATTTATATCCTGCTTTGTAATCCAGGGAAGAAACATCAGCCTCCTGCATCCAATTTGTGCAATTTTTACTAGGAATGCACGATATTGGGATTTTGGCCGATATCCGATATGCCGATATTTTAAAACTCATGTAGCCGAT
>NW_015151078.1:364718-367105 GCF_000732505.1 Cyprinodon variegatus | reverse complement strand
TGATTGGACGACGGCGCCGTTTGACCCGTTAGATTTGTAGTTGCAGTTTGCACTTCAGGGCCACCGTAAGAAACCCTGTCATTTTATGTCACTTTAGGTCAGTAGACCACCCAACAACAAACTCGGACTTAAATTCTTAAAATTGACAGTGCAGTTGTTTTCTATAATGCTGTTATCGTTATTATGCTCTCATCAAATTCTGTTAAATCCCTGTTAAAGAAGTCTGTGTAATGCTGCAGATGTGAGGACAGATGAGGCTCTGGATCTATGTGATAAAGATGACTTTCTGAATGTAAAGGACATCTATATGCGGTCTGAGAACCCTCCTTATGAATATTTAATTCTCTCTTAATTAATCGCGGTCGTTCTCTAATTGCATCCTCGTTAAAAGGACAAGCCATGTTTGCGTTTAACTACTAATGTGTCTAACAGACCTAGTGATATATTTATATTTTATTTTATATAACAGAACTCTCCTGATTAAATCAGGAAACAAAACAACGTGATTAGGTTTAAGGATGGTGGAGATCGACAGACCAGGCTAGCTTTGGGGAGAAGAAAGTTACTATGGAAACAGAAACAGGTTGATTAAACGCTCCCTGAATTTGGGTTTAGAAAAAAATTGTGCTTTCAGTAAACCTACTTTGTGAAACGGGCCTCTGTATGTAATCATTTTTTACCAAATTATTTGGTGATTATTGAATTATTCAATAAAAATGATTATTGTTTCAGATCTACTTATAGGCAATACTGAAAATCAGCCTTGAAATTCTGATTCTTCATTTCTACTTTTATTGATATCTTTAAAATCGAGCCACCATTGTGCAGAAAGCTGCTCTGAGGATTAGAATCTATGGGTTTTTCTGATCAAGCCATTCCAGTTAAAGTAGATTGTTTATTAATCCTGCAACTTGGGTGAAGCAAATACAGTAAATTTTACTTCTAATCTAAAACAAATAAGCTTTTACCACTGTACAGGAGGACAAATGAATTCAAACGGAAAAGGAGGTGCTGGGTAATCAACCTAACCTAATGAGGGACAAAGAGGAAACAAAAGTCTGCAGAGGAAGAGGAAATGTCTGAAGCAGCAGCTGAGTATGTCAATGCATCTATGCTGGTGCCATTAACAGGAATAATAAAGGATAAAAACAACCCTTAGCCAGCAGGACACAGTGACATGTGAGTCAAATGGTCAGCAGTAGAAATTATTCTTATGAGCCAAGAAAAACAAAAAACAAGTTTGATCTTTAGGACGGGGGTTTCACTGGCTTAGAACCAAGTGTCCTGGATGGATTAGAGGTTTCCCTACCTCCGCACACCTGACTTTAATAAGGAGTGGTTCATTAGAGACACGTCTAAAACATGCAGGACAATGTCCTAAAGACCACTGTTTTAGGGCACTTTGTAACATGAACCAACTTTATCAGTTTAATCGATTATTTCAATAATTTTCAACTACTTGAGGAAGCAAAATAACTAAAACAGACTCCGTACCAAAGCTTTGTTATTTTAAATTATAGATATACAAGGGGGCTTTGTTTACTAACAAAAATCAGGAAAGCCGGGCAAACGTTGTACGATTTTTTTTGCCCTCTTCGGTACGATTCTCCAGTCGTGCGAGAATTTTTTCTATCGGGCCGAGTTTCATCCTCATCATACATTGTGTGTCGTGTAGTACACAGGGGGTAATGGGGGGCAATTAGTCTCTCACGACCACCTCCCGATCAGGAATTGTAAGGTCGGGAGAAAATCAAAGATGTTGGAAATTCAGTCGGCTGTCGTGAGGTTTTCGTGGATAAATCCTGCTGTTGAAGCTGAGCTACGAGCCGATTTACCAGAACCTCGAGCGTTTCGCATGTGCAAACAAGGGAATTCTTCTTCGTCCGACCACTCCCATCTCTTGGCGCCGAGTCTGACGTGTGGTTTTAGGACGTACATTGTAAGCAGTAGGGGTGTAAATAAAGTCCATCATGGCAATTCGATTCAGTATCGATTTCCTGACCCAAACGATTTGATTATTTTCGATACTCAAGAATACATCGACTTCGTTTTCCTCCGCCACATCTGTCTTGTCCACCTCTTCTTTCACCTCAGCTATCTCCGCCATGTCTGTCTTGCCTACTGTTTACGCGACTGTGTGTGTCCATGCGGAAAGAGGGTAGTGGCTAGGGTTGTCAAAAGTATCGATACTCAAAAAAGTATCAATACTGAAACGTATCCGGATACAATACTCATTTTCAAAAGTATCGATACAGTGCTACCACCAGTGGCACCTAAGCAGTCAATCATCTAAAGTGCAGAATAGTGGAAAATGCACTTTCTTAACACTGTGTGATTGAATAATTCTGCGCACTTTTCACTTTCAGACTTTTTTGTAAGAGGTGCAG
>NW_015151078.1:359531-364228 GCF_000732505.1 Cyprinodon variegatus | reverse complement strand
TAAAGGAAGCCAGGTAGGAGGGCAAAATAGGTTTAGCGCCACCACAGCATGGGAGTCAGAACTACAACCAGGAGCAAGTGGATACAAATAGACAGGAGAAAAAAACAAAACATGAATCGATACTTTTGCAGACGTGTCGATGCATCGGATCGTCGGCTGTTGGTTCGATGCATCGATACAAAATTATTATTATTAACACCCCTAGTGAGCAGGTAGGTCGCATCAGAGCGTCGGGTCGCACAGTGTGAGAACAAAAATTGTGAGCTGTGAACTTTTAAACCCTGCGGTTTCATTGTTTATTTTGAGCTGTAGCTGCGTGCAACAAATGAAAACATCGCACAGTGTATCCCCGGCTTAAACAGAGTAAGTTACTAGCTTAGAAAAATTAAAAAATGTCAAATAGCATGACTATGCACTTGTACTTCAAAGACACTTCAAAAGCCAGTGTGTGATTCACCTGGCTTCACATTCTGTAAAGGAAGTTTTGGTTGCTTTGAAAAGCAAATTTGGACAAAAAAAAAAAAAAGACATTAAACATTACAAAATCTATGAAAACAGCAAACTTACTTTAAAAACCTTTTTTTTTTATTAAAACTTTAATTTTTTAAGAGTTTCCATTCTGAATAGCATTTTTTTTTTATTTGAATTTACAAACTATGGCAATTCCTTTTTTTCAGATATTCACAAAAAGATAAATGGAACAAAATTCCCTTCTTAGCAGACAGTCTAAAATCAAATTTCAGAATCTAAATAATAAAACAAAAACAACTGCTTAGCTTAGTTAGATATTAGTCGTTGAAGATACCCTTGAAAGCAAATCAGACTTTTTTTCCTCCCTTTTTTTCTCCCTCCCACTGTGGCCTCTGTCAGATTGAGCAACTCACAGAAAAACAAATAATCAATGGTGCTCTACAGCTGGTAGTGAGGATGGGTTAGACACGTTCACTCCCACACACTGTAACCTCAGGAAACAAAAAGTCGAACCTAAAAATCAAATATGACGACGATTGTGCATCCTGCATATTGAACATTTAACAGAATCTAAAGCTCTCAAGTAATCACAACACTTTCTGCAAACGAAAACTCCTATAAGATGAGAGTAACAAAGCCAATTATCCAATAAAATATCAAATAAATTTAACAAAATTTAATATCTGCTGTTTTTTTACACCCTTTAAAAGGGTTGTGAACCTTCACAACCTCCTAACTTTCAGTAAATTTGCTTTGTAAAATGACTTTTAGGTCTATAAGGATTACAAATAAAAAAAAAGCAAACAAAATGGATTGAATGTTGTGTAAAAACACAGCTAACTCTAATAAAACATGGTAATAATGAGTGTCTGTTGCTGACAGTATCTATAGGTAAGGTTACCTGGCTTTTATCTTGTCTTTAACATCATGGCCTCCACTGAACATCATCAAACTAAAGCAGTGACAGTTTGATGTGTTTCTCACATTCGGTTTATCTTACGCCTACTTTCCTGCACAAAACCTCAAAGTCTTCTCTCCACAACCTGCTACAAGCTCAGAGTCTGACCCAAATCGCTGAGCCACACTGCAACAGCAGATTGAAAAGTTACAGCAGGCGAAAGAGGGGTGATGGGAAAAATAACCTGTATTAACTCACTTTGCATTCATTTTTATCTATCATTATATTGGCTTTTAAGAGGAACTATGGGAAGATAGTACACATCAACATGGCCTTGGTTTACCACTCACACTCCAATGAACTGGCCTTTATGACGTCCTACTTACTCATAATGAAACTTATTACATAAACAAAAACACGAAAGCGTCAAAGTCAATTTAAAACTGCAACATTTGTTAAATTCAAAAATCAGCCCGGCGATTATTGTTTTTTTGCTTCCAGAAGACAAGTTTGGTCAAATAGCTTCTGTTAGCTTAACACCATAACATTAAAGCTCAGTGTGGCTACTATAAAGGCCTGCTGTTAACACCGGACATAAACAACTTGTTTATTCTGCAAAAACATATTTTTATGTCGTTGGTTTAAGCCAAGCTACTCAGAAACTGAATGGCACAGGAAGTTAGGTTTTTAGGCCACAGCAGTTTTTGTGCTTGGCCTGAAGATGTTTGGTTCATTGAAACAAATTTCAAGTCAAAGTCTAAAATATACCTTTATGCATCAGCTAAAAGGACTCACGGTTATCGCAATAGAAGATATGAACCGTATGAAGAGATGGCTGGAAACAGCTGAGCGGGAAATTATGTTATCAACTACAAATGTTTAGATAGCTTCTGTGGTAGCAGAGAAACGTAGCTTGACAGAAGCTAGCAAAGGCTAACATGCTAGCCAGCTAGCTAACTAGCTACCGCTGAATTTCTGCATATCTGCCTCATCCTTCAGAACCGCCGTTAACTCCTTCCTACAAAACACACTGAGCCAAAGTTAAAATCGGGTCTTACAGAACTGACTGTGCGGGTCCTTGTGCTCCCAGCTTGAATTAAACTCTGATGGTTTTCTTCGTCTCGTTTTCCTGATCATCTCTTTAACTGTGCATTTTTTTTTTTTTTTTTGGCTAACCAACTACAAAGCTCCGCCAATAGCCTTACGCAGTTTGCGTAAATGCGTTTGAAAGCGGTAGCCCTGGGGAAAAAAAGAACGTAAACCTACTTGAAGAAAACTTGAACAGAGCAACTACAGATTGAGTATTTGCGTACCCATGTAGACGTGTAGGGCATTCTGTTGGGTTAGTGAAAAACTTATTTCCCAGTTACGCACATTTCCTGGGGATTTTTTTATATTGGAGGCATTGGCTCGTTGTTTAGATGTAAAAATATAATATGTAAAAATAAAATAAAATAGTAAAAAAATAAATGTAATTTCAGATTAATAGTTAGATGATATGTACTGGAGAGGATTAGGGCCACAGAAGAAATGAAGAAAGAACTGATTTTTTAAAATATTATTTCAGTTTAAAATGGGAAAAACGTCAGAACCCTGTCGGAAAAGTTTTTTGTTTATCAGAATTCTGACCTTAATCTAAGAATTCTGACTTTTTTTTCTCAGAATTCTGACTTTAATCTCAAAATTCTGATTTTTTTTCTCAGAATTCTGACTTTAATCTCACAATTCTGACTTTAATGTCAGAATTATGGATCTTAATGTAGATGGGCACCATGAAGGAAGAGATTTGGCAGCACATTGTAACACATTGGTGGAAAATGACAGAATTAGGCTACTTTTTACGTGTCCGAAGGGTATTTCATTAATGGAAGAGCAGAAGGTGATTAAAACAAGAGTTTCAGTTTAGTGTCTTAAACAGGCATGACTATGGCTTAATGCTAACATGTTTGTCAGCCTGTCAGAATTCAGTCGGAATTCTGAGATTAAAGTCCGAATTCTGAGAAAAAAAAGTCAGAATTCTGAGATTAAAGTCAGAATTGGGAGAGAAAAAATTCAGAATTCTGAGATTAAAGTCTGAATTCTGAGAAAAAAAAGTCGGAATTCTTAGATTAAAGTCAGAATTCTGATTTTTTTTTTCTCATATTATACTGAAATGAAATGTAAAAATCAGTTTAACTTTTTTTTTTCCAGTGGCCCTAATCCTCTTCTGTAAATATGTGATCCTAGACTTATATTATTTATGTCATGAAAATGTTCAGTTCTGTTTTTGAGGATAGAAAGAGATCTTTAAAAAAAAAAAAAAAAGACACTGGAACTATCAGCTGAAAGGAGACTCGGAACTAATCAACTTTTGCTTTGTTTTGTTTTTGACTCAGTGGGGATATTATTCTTAGAATTCTTGCTGTTTGTAAAACAAAATTATTAAATAAACTGTATCTTTGTGCTCTCTGAAAAGGGCACATACACAGATACAACAAAATGAAACAATGAAATAAATCAGTTGTACAGGAAAAAAAACGTTGAACAACTTTTAGAAGTGGCCCCGATAGAATTTGGAAAAATACAATTATAGTTTGGAAAAAATAAAAGATCACTTAAGTAATCTAAAACAAAATATATGATATTTGGAAAATACAATAAATATGAAAACAATGAACTGAAAATAACTATCGAAGATGTTGATTTTGAGAATAAATGTCTTGGTCTTAAATTGGATGATAGATTTAATCTATCTTGATTTCATTTAACTAATCTCTGGTTTCAGAGATTAGTTAAATGAAATCAAATATAGCAAAAATGTTGCAGTTTTATTGGGAATAAGACATTTTGTAGACTACAAATCTCGGAATTGTAAATAATAGACTAATTTTAAAATTTTTGACTAATTGTTTGGGGCTTGGGGCTGGTGGTTGTCTGAAAAGGTAGTTCAGGAAGTAACCAGCCAGTAAGGGCAGGATGAGCACAGAAACACAGGGTTAAGTGGTGGGAACAAGCACTGGGAAGGAAGCTCATGCAGGCAAAGAGACAATTTGGCAGAGACTGACTGTAAGAGGAAGGTTTAGATGGGGAAAATAACAGGTGGGTGGGGATGAGGGTGATTAGAAGAGAGACAGGTGTATCTGCACTCTCTAATCATCAGAAGCACAACAGAGTTGTGAGCAAGCTGTCAGATAGCCCAAAAACAACCAAGACAGAGGCAAACTCCAGTACCCGAAGTACGATTTCTTCTTTTTTTTTGAGTTTATACCAGTGGCTCATTTTTTCAACCTACTAGCACTAAGTTGCTAGTTGGTTCCCAAAGGGAAATTCCATTGGGACCAAGTAGCAC
>NW_015151078.1:358019-359138 GCF_000732505.1 Cyprinodon variegatus | reverse complement strand
TATATACATGTTTAAGCCAGAGTGATTGGAAATTTAAATATGACTTTCCCACGACTTTAATTTGATAAAAACAGGGTTATGAAGGTTTTTTTTTTTTTAAGTAGATGAGAATATCTGGCAACGTTTTAAACAAGCTCATTAACTAAATCTATACAAAATGTTGTATTCATATGAAGTGAATTTTTGTTTAATTGTTTTTGCAAGCAAGGAACACATTTTTTGGTAAATTAAAACTAAAAAAATAAATGTGATCCAGAAATGAAACTTTTTGATTTTTATTTGAGATAAACTTTTTAGTATTCTATTATTTTTTTTCTTTCAAATTCATTGTTAATATTTTGATTTTTTTTCTAATTGTATCTTTCAAATTTTATACTTTTTTTTATTTTTAATTTTATTTTTCTATTTTTTCCCCCAAATATTATGCATTTTCTAATTTTTTTATACCAAATTTCATCCTTTTCACCTGAATTCTTTTCAGGTGGAGTTTTACTAATTGGACTCTGTTTATCTTGCATTGTACAGATCACATTCTCTTCGCTTCTGGGACACACTTTCCTTCTATTGGTCTCTATGGACATTAGTTACAAATTTTTATTTGGCAAGTGTAAATGTTTGCTTTGGGCCTGAAGGAAAGCGAACGGGATCTGTCAACGGCAATTTGAAAAAAAAAATGTCATTTGAAAAAACCCAAATTGAAAAAAACTGAAATTTAAGGTTAAAATGTAAAAATATAAAATCTGTAAAAAAAAAAAAAAAAAAAAAGCTAAAGGTAAAATTTGAAAAATACATTTAAAAAAAAAAAGTGAAAAAAGTTCCTTTTAAATCTCTTTGAATAAAGCATTTTTTCAATATTTTGATTCTGAATTGCATTTTTTTTTTCAAATTTTAATAATATTGTTTTTCACATTTCCATGCAGAATACCTTTTTCTTTGTTTAAAACAATAATGGAACATTTACCCCACACATTTACAGCTGTAGTTTTAGAGCTTTTTTATCTTTTCAAATTTGATAAGTGCAGTTTTGTTTACTTGAAGTTGTAATGAAATGTCTGCAGGTTGAAAACACCGGCAGTGTTTTGATCGGCTTTATCAGCTTTAGCCTTTCCTGCTGTTGCT
>NW_015151078.1:354894-355834 GCF_000732505.1 Cyprinodon variegatus | reverse complement strand
CGCCTCTTCACTGTAGATGTTGACACTGGTGTTTTGCAGGTACTATTTAATGAAGATGCCAGTTTGGGACCTGCGAGGCATCTGTTTCTCAAACTAGAGACTCTAATGTACTTATCTTCTTGCTCAGTTGTGCAACACAGCCTCCCACTTCTTTTTCTACTCTGGTTAGAGCCTGTTTGTACTGTCCTCTGAAGAGAGTAGTACACACCGTTGTAGGAAATGTTCATTTTCTTAGCAATTTCTCACATGGAATAGCCTTCATTTCAAAGAACAAGAATAGGCTGTCGAGTTTCAGATGAAAGTTCTCTTTTTCTGGCCATTTTGAGCGTTTAATTGACCCCACAAATGTGATGCTCCAGAAACTCAATCTGCTCAAAAGAAGGTCCGTTTTGTAGCTTCTGTAAAGAGCTAAACTGTTTTCAGATGTGTGAACATGATTGCACAAGGGTTTTCTAATGATCTATTAACCTTCTGAGCCAATGAGCAAACACATTGTACCGCTACCGTTTACTGTTAAAAAAAAATGAACATACAGCTCCCATCTTTCTGGCCATGTTATAAACACCTCATAGGATCATCACCATCACACCATCACAGGATCATCACCATCACACCATTATAGGATCATCACATCACACCATCATAGCATCACACCATCATAGGATCATCACCATCATAGCATCACACCATCATAGGATCATCACCATCATAGCATCACACCATCATAGGATCATCATCACCATCACACCATCATAGGATCATCTCCATCACACCATCAAAGGATCATCACCATCACACCATCATAGATCATCACCATCACACCATCAAAGGATCATCACCATCACACCATCATAGCATCACACCATCATAGGATCATCACCATCACACCATCATAGGATCATCACCATCACACCATCATAGGATCATCACCATCACACCA
>NW_015151078.1:351365-352972 GCF_000732505.1 Cyprinodon variegatus | reverse complement strand
AAAAATAACAATCTGATTGTACAATTTATTTATGACGCTTTATAATAATAAATAAGTGCTATAAAATATTTGCTCGCGTGCGTGCATTACCGGTAATTATCTGTGCCCATGCTTTTTAAAAAAAAAAAATTGCCCCAAAAATGTTTGCCCTATTGTGCCCCTGTATAGTATTGGGTCAGCTGACGCCCCTTCAGCTACTGCTTCTTTTTTGTAATGTTTGTTGTCATTGTGCAAGTTTCATAATGTTAACAGAGGAAGATAAAAGGGATGTTGGCCTAAACAATCAGGCCCCCTCCCCAAAGAAACACATCATATTTGAGAGATCGGTCAAATTGATTTCAAAGTAATCGTCATTGGTCTAACAATTGAAAAAGCTTCCTGGACGGGAAGCGAAACACCTTGAATCTTGGTAACAAATTCCATTTTATCTGGGGGTTTTTTTGGGTCAGTAGGCTGACATTGAGATTGAGAGACGGGCGAGAAATGCGGTAAAGGACCACAGGTCGTCCACTTCCTGGACTAATGCCTCCATACATGGGTTGTGTGCGCTAACCACTGTGGCACCAAGGCATGCCCAGTGCTTTGTTTTTTAACTTTTTTGGAATGACTATGACCTGGATGACTGATAATCTTCACCAGCATGGTGAACTATCCCCATTTACAGATCAGATGTGCCCCTTTATACCTACTTTTAAAACTATTTTAAAATTGCTTTACCCCTCTCTGCAGTAGTCAGATCAATACATGTGTGATTGGATCATTTTTCTTTCAGAATAAAGAGACCCTTATCAAGTTAACTTCAACTGGGCCTAATGTAACTGTTACCTTAAACATCAACTCTGCAACAACAGCAGACACTGGAAGATACAGCTGTGGAACTGATCCAAAGGAGACGCTTAGTCCTCTAGTCAACATTAAGGTGACGGGTAAGATGGTTGCAACTTTTCATGTAAACCAATAAACGGGAATTTAAGATTTATATTTGCTCATTGTTTTTAACTAATACACACGTGACATCAGACGTTTCCTCTGTGACAATACAAGTTTTGAATACAACCTAAAGATTTACAAACTTTGAAAAGCTACAAATATATGGAGTAAATTTTACATTTTGTAGGTTAAAATAATTTAAAAAAAAACTTTGAGAGGGGAAAATTTGTATTTTTCAAATTTCTCTTTTTCAGAATGAGCTTTCCCAATTGTGTTCTCTTTAAATTATGTTTTACAGATCACGTTCTATACACCTCGAGCCCAATACAAATGTTGCTAACATCCGTGCAGTTCAATAGAAATGCATCTTTGCCCCCCCCCCTCCTCCGAGAGGTGAAGCCTGCTTTGTAAATTTAAAATTTTTATTGTTGCATTATTGAAAATAACTTGCATTCAAAATGTGTAATCTTTTATTCTCACAGATGAACCACCTAATGTCATATATATGTATAAATTGACAACAAGGTACAGATGCAAATGCTAAATGTAACTTCAGGCACTTATGTATACGTTTTTACCTACAATTATCTTACTTCATAAACTTAACTGGTGCCTACATTCTCTTTCTGTGGAAAGATAAGGAAAAAAAAGAAAAAAAAGTATATAAATATATATAT
>NW_015151078.1:348398-349486 GCF_000732505.1 Cyprinodon variegatus | reverse complement strand
CAGTGGACAAGAGACAGCATTTGTTCAAGAGAAGTCAACAGGTAGAAAATATCACTGGAATCTAGTTGGCAGAGCAACATCAAGACCTAAATCTGATCACTCCAGCAAACCTCTGGAACATGTATTATAAGTTTTAACATTAACACAAGACAGTTCAATAAAACCTTTCACCAAATCCTCAAAAAAAAAGCTAATCACCATAACAAACCCTAAACCTCTATAGGGCGTTAATTTTGTTCCATTATTGTTGCAAATATCATTTTTGTAAATGGAAATTTGGAAATACACATTCTGAAATTTTTAATGGAAAATGCAACCCAGAAATATAACTTTGGAAAAGGTTTCAATAAAAAGAAATGGTTTTGAGAGTAAAATGCTGTTTTCTTAGATTTCTTTTAATTTCTTTTTGTCATGATTTTATCCAAACATGCAGAAAACCAAAACAGAGAGACCAGGGGAAGGTTTAACGGGTTTATTATGAACTGGTAGAGAAGGGTCCAGTGCTGCTCTGAACACTGGCGAACCGGGACTGAAAAGTGAAGGGAAAGATCCTGCGGTTAGGTCAGGCTCAGAGGGAAATTTGTGTTTCGATTGTAAAAGGGAATAAAGGCAGTAGGACTAAGGTTTCCAGAGAAGGTGTCTTTCTTTGAATCCAGTCGGTGTGGGTTGTTCCAGTAATAGATTTGCTCGTTGGAGGGCGGACAGGGTTTACCCAGGTTGAGGTGTTTCCTTGAGGAATGGAGGAGCTGACTGCCACTTAGATTTCCTGTGGTACTTGAACGGTTTCTTGTGGAGATGAACCCCTTGCTCATTGTGAAGCCCAAACAATCCTTGGGGAAAAGTTGATCTAAACCACCTGTGTGAATCCTCATCTCAGTTTGACGCTCAGACAATCCTTCCAGGGGGAGAAGGTCCAAAAAATCCAGTTTGCAGGATGACTTCCTGCCGAGAGGCAAAGACAAAAAAACAACAAGGTTAAGACTCAGGTGACAAAAAACTCATTTTCACTCAGCAATACTCAGCTTGGCTAGAATACCTATAACTGGCAAACACTCTGTCATCGAGGTAGTGGCAGTCAGCAGCTTAAG
>NW_015151078.1:344043-345348 GCF_000732505.1 Cyprinodon variegatus | reverse complement strand
AAGTGGGACACAATAATGAAGTGGAATGAAATTTAAGGGACATTTTTCCACAAATAAATGGGTCTGAAAGATAATTCAGGCCCCTTGAGTTTATAAATGGTTTCAATAGCTTCAAGTTGCTTGTGGTTTGTTTCTCTCAGTTTTGCACATCGAGAGACTGACATTTCTACCAATTCTTCCTGCAAAACAGCTGGAGCTCAGTGAGGTTGGATGGAGAACAGTTTTCAGTTCTTTCCACATATTCTCGATTAGATTCAGGTCTGGACTTTGAATAGGCCATTCTTACACCTGGAAAATGTTTATTTGTGAACTGTTCCATTGTAAATTCTGCTTTCTGTTTTGGATCATTGTCTTGTTGGAAGATAAATCTCCGTCCCAGTCTCGGGTCCTTTGCAGATTCCAGCAGGTTTTTCTTCCAGAATGCTCCTGTATTTGGCTCCATCCATATTCCCATCAATTTTAAACATCTTCCCTGTCCCTACTGAAGAGAGGCAGGCCCAAACCATGATGCTGCCACCACCATGTTTGACAATGGGGATGGTGTATTCAGAATGATGAGCTGTGTTGCTTTTACCCCAAACATAATGTTTTGCATTGTTGCCAAAAGGTTTTACTTTAGTTTCATCTAACCAGATCACCTTTTATCACATGTTTGCAGTGTCTCCCAGGTGGCTTGTATCAAACTTCAAACAATACTTTTTATGATTTTTTTTTTAAAGAAACCCAGATTTGTCTAGTATACGACTGACTATTTTCCTATGGACAGAGTTAATGGCGTAACGACACGACAATAGGCCCGTTAGCAACATTATCCACCCTTTTGGGTATCCGTCGTGGCTAACACATTGTACGTAACGGTTATGGTTTTAATCAGCGCTCTGGATTACCCATCATTCCGAGTCGTATTGTAAAAAATAAAATACTCAAATACATCATTCTTCTAAGAACTTTATTTTTTACCAACCGTTTAATGAACTATACACAGTTATTAACATAGTAATTAAAAGTAGCACTGTCTGCTTTGCTATTGGTGTCGTGTTTAAACGGCTCACCATCATGCTGAAATCTGGCATGTGTTGCGGTATAAATATGGTGCGGTCACCAGTGATGGGAGGCTGTTACTAACGCCGTTACCTTTTTTAGTAACAAGTAATCTAACTAATTACTCTTACTGTCATGAATCGCGGACAGATGGACCCAGTATTCAGGAGAGACAGTCAGTAGGAAAGTAAAAAAGGTTTATTAAAAAAAAAACAAAAAAAAAGGGGGGGTGGGGTTCCCGGACCCTGCGGGGGGGGGGGGGGG
>NW_015151078.1:339014-340382 GCF_000732505.1 Cyprinodon variegatus | reverse complement strand
AACCAGGCACCACTTGTTGGTTGAAGGGAGACAAACACAAAAACAAGCACACAGACAGGAGCCCTGATAGTTTCTGGTTCAATCGATCTGAGTCAAACAATAACGACTCACCCAGTCCCAACACCCACACAACAACCTACATCCCTCCATTAGGTGTTTTCTTGGCCAAGGTGCATGTAAGGGTTCAAGTGTACAGCGTGGGACCTGTTTTTGCGATCTTACTGCTAAAAATACATCCAGGCTTGGACTGTTAATCTGTGATACCTGGCATTTGCCCGGTGGGCGGTCCTAATTTCAGCGTGGGAGGGCCGGCCCTCCTTAAATCATAGCGGTCCCAACACTTACTGCGCGGCCGAAGCTCCTACCTGTGACAGTAAATATCTCAAGGAGCTAAAGTAGTAATCCAATGATAACTACCTAAATGATGCATGCAGTATATATAACCCTTCCTTGTCATGCACGTCCTTGTTTCTTCAAACTGTAAAATGCAACAAATTAAATAATAATAGAACTAAAATGCTTTCTTTAAACCAAACTACGATGGTCCTCTTATATTTGGTGGATTTATGTTAGAATATTTTGCAAAAATATGTCGCAGTGCATGATGGGGTTTTGCATTTAAAGGCTAACGTTTTCCGTCTTAAACATTGTTGCAAGGTTGGGATGTTACCCAATCTGTGTCTACAATCTAGTCGTCACTCAGTAGCTCTTGAGTCCAGTACTCAAGAGCTTCCTTCCTGTAACTTTTAGATGCATCTTTTCTCTAACACACCTGAATCGAAAGGCTCAATCCTCTCATTTAGCCCAGCAGAGGCATGGTAACGAGCCACTCATTTGACTCAGATGTGTTAAAAATGGGGTTCATCCATCGCTATATGCAGGGTTGGTTGCCTTGTTATTTGCCAAATTCACCCAGACTGTGTTTACTTAGAGATAAAAGTGAGGTACCACTGTTAAACAGACATGCTTTTAGAGTGTTGAGCACTGCACTGGTCACATGTGCCCTACTTATTTTAAAGTTATGGAAGGACCCCCATACCCCAACAATCAGAATGTGGACCGAGAAAATGACTGAAAATGTTGCTTGTGAAAAAATGTTGGGAAGAATATATTCTAATAATGAAGCAGCCATGCAACAATGGGACAGTTTTTGCACATACACTCACCGGCCACTTTATTAGGTGCTAGTAATGGGTTGGACCCCCTTTTGCCTTTAGAACTGCCTCAATTCTTCGTGGCATAGATTCAACAAGGTGCTGGAAGCATTCCTCAGGGAGTTTGCTCCATATTGACATGATGGCATCACACAGTTGCCGCAGATTTGTCGGCTGCACATCCATGATGCGAATCTCCCGTTCCACCACATCC
>NW_015151078.1:336183-337259 GCF_000732505.1 Cyprinodon variegatus | reverse complement strand
CCAATGGTTTCTCCTGCCAACAAGAAAAGCAATCCCTCCAGCAACGAGGACAACACCAATGGCGTTTTTGGCTAAACTCTCCACCATCATCAATGCCTGATGTTTTGTCAGATGAGCATACCTCATCAGAATGGCATACCCATAGTCAATAGGCATGGATTCGATTTTTTTTAATATTCCCCCCCTGCAGTTTTTTCTACTAATTGAAATGTCTTTAAATCCACATTAACATGAATTCAACAGACTGTAGTAAACAGATAAATGGAGGCAGAAGATGTCTTTCAGTCATCAATGCACACATTCAGCGACACACAGGAGCTCTTTCAAGCTGGGCACCGTTTCATTCACAACACCTGTCCCATTAACCAGGAATCAGAAATACTTTAATAATCCCAGGGAGAAATTACTTTAGTTACATTACTCCATCTGTAACAGAGTGACTATAGGACCAGTTTGAAATAACACAATTTAATACAATATATATAATTAGGGGGTCCCCTCTCCATCTAACCATCAGTTTGGGGGTCCTTGGCTTGGACAACATTGAAGACCCCTGTACTAGACTAAGACTTAGACAAACCTAATTGTCATTTTGTACACACAGGTGTCCAGGTTGCATCACTAGTTGATGTATGTACGAAGATTCAGTGCAGCTCTAAAGACATCTCCATTTCTTAAAGTGCAGCAGTGATAAAAAGTAATGTTACAAGGAAGTTATTTTTTTTTATAACTAACCAAATCAACATGGAAGGAGTTTTGTAAGATCACAGAGTATTTGTCAATGAATTTAATCTGAATTTTACTTTTGTAAATACTGGATAGATATTCATTTTAGTTAATCATTAAAAAAAGTTTGGGGCTGATGAGAATTTACATGTATGAATAAGAAATTTACCAAAAATTATGATTAGATTAATTGCCAAGACAATGAGAACAGACAAAATATTTAAAAAATATATACTTTATGATAAATTAAATTGGGTGATTTAAGGTTCTCTATATCTTTATATTAGGGATGCACGATATTGGGATTTTGGCCGATATCCGATATGCCGATATTTTAAAACTCATGTAGC
>NW_015151078.1:329019-332576 GCF_000732505.1 Cyprinodon variegatus | reverse complement strand
TAGCAGCATAACTATAGAGATAGCTCAGGATAACCTGAGCCACTCTAACTATAAGCTTTATCAATAAGGAAAGTTTTTAAATGTATAATGTGTTTCAGGTGTGCGTCAGGCTCTCTGGTTGACCAAATCCAGTTTGATCCACGGCCTGCCTTCTCACATCACCTCACCGGCTGCAGTGCCTGAAAACCAGCTGCTGAATCAGGATGAGCGCGTGCAGAACGCCATCAAACACGCCCGGTTCTGGGATACAACAGAACCACGGCCCAAAAAGGAGAAATACAGGTAGGGTCTCTCATTAAAGTGGGACACATTCTGATTATTTATGTGTAAATTTAAAGCTGCAGGAATCTTAAATCCTTTGGAAACTTTCAGGAAACTGTTTTGGTCTGAAGAGGATTAGTTAGAATAAAAATGGATGTGGTGCGGAGTAACTGATAACATAAGAGTGGCTTTATTTCTATAGAAATGTATAATTAAATAGAAGAAAATAAACCTCCCACTTAGATAAATTGGTCAAGAAATGTTCAAAATTGTACCCAGTGCTAGAATTCTTTTTACTTTTATAAACAGAAATGGCTCCATCTGCTGGCAGTACAGTGGAACTGACAGAAAGCTAGACAACGTCAATGGGCTTCATGCTCAACTTCCCCACTTCCTGAACTCCAGCCAGCTTCTTTGTCTCCCTTCTTTCATCACAGCACAGTTTGATTAATCCATGTTTGAATAATTTACTGGATTGCTGATAGCCCAATGATTGTATGGGGCTCAAATAAAGCCACCAGCCGCCATATTGGTAGTCCCTAGTTAGACAGGTATAAATGTGAACAATATTTGTGTTACAGCATCAAACAACAATGACGTTCTCGTTTTCAGGGCAGATTAAGACTTTTAAAATAAAGATAAATTCATCAGTTGGACACTTGGTGTTTCATGGCGTAAGTAGATTATTTTAACTTATAATAAAAAGAAAAATAGGCACATCCCATTGCATAGTCAGTATGAAGTCAATGAAAATCATGTAATATTACATATTATACAAACCAGTCACAAGAAAATTAATGTGTTAATGTGTAATATACATGTATTTATTACATTGTTTTGGTAATTACATCTGATAATTTGAAAAAACTATACATACAAGTATGCATACACACACTAACACACATACACTACCGTTCAAAAGTTTGGGGTCACATTGAAATGTCCTTATTTTTGAAGGAAAAAGCACTGTACTTTTCAATGAAGATAACTTTTAAACTAGTCTTAACTTTAAAGAAATACACTCTATACATTGCTAATGTGGTAAATGACTATTCTAGCTGCAAATGTCTGGTTTTTGGTGCAATATATACATAGGTGTATAGAGGCCCATTTCCAGCAACTATCACTAAAATAAGAAAAAAATATAGTGTTTTAAGTGAATAATTGCTTATTTTGAGCAAAATAATCTGCCAGTGCAGCAAGCAAATGAGACTTGGTAAGATTTCTTAAAACAAGAACATAATAATATCCAAGTAGTAAGCATCCAAAAAAACTTAAATCAAGTAGAAAAATCAATTTCTTCTTTTACTTGTTAAGTTTTTTTCCCTTATTTTAAGCAATTTATTCTCATTTATTAGTCATTATTGCTTAAAATTAAATGTCCTCTAACCAACTCAAAACAAGCATACAGCAGGCTTAAAAACAAGGCAAATGTACTTGATACCAGTTCATTTAAAGGCTTAAAACTAGTCTATTTTTTTTGGCTAGAATTAATTTCATTATTTAGGTGCAGTGAATGTATGGGAAAAATACACTTGACAAAAACTTCAAAACGTTTTTTTTATTAATATTTTAGCAGAAATGTCACAGAATTAAACGAAATAGAAATAGATCTTCCTTTTTTGCAGTGTCCAGTGTTCTAATGGTACAATGTGTTTGCTCATTGGCTCAGAAGGCTAATTGATGATTAGAAAACCCTTGTGCAATCATGTTCACACATCTGAAAACAGTTTAGCTCATTACAGAAGCTACAAAACTGACCTTCCTTTGAGCAGATTGGGTTTCTGGAGCATCACATTTGTGGGGTCAATTAAACGCTCAAAATGGCCAAAAAAATAGAACTTTCATCTGAAACTCGACAGTCTATTCTTGTTTTTAGAAATGAAGGCTATTCCATGCCAGAAATTGCTAAGAAATTGAAGATTTCCTACAACGGTGTGTACTACTCCCTTCAGAGGACAGCACAAACAGGCTCTAACTAGAGTAGAAAAAGAAGTGGGAGGCCGCGTTGCACAACTGAGCAAGAAAATAAGTACATTAGAGTCTCTAGTTTGAGAAACAGACGCCTCACAGGTCCCCAACTGGCATTCTCATTAAATAGTACCCACAGTACTAGTTAAGACTAGTTTAAAGTTATCTTCATTGAAAAGTACAGTGCTTTTCCTTAAAAAATAAGGACATTTCAATGTGACCCCAAACTTTTGAACGGTAGTGTACATGCATACATACATAAAACAATCTGTCATTGTGTGCTTTTTTTTGTAGCAACACTCTGCTTCACAATCTGCTCCACCTCTGCGCGACCCTGCAGCCCACTCACCCAGCCATTGGAAGGAGGATCCTGGCCGAGAACTATTCATTAGCAGCTTCCTGGAAAAGAGGTAGATCTGCAGCCCTGGAGGTGGCGGGGGGGGAGTTTGGACATGTCGAATCAGATTTGATATCTGTAGATGATCCGATCTTTAATCTCGAAGACTGTTGGTCTAAAATGGTGTTTAAATAAAACGAACAGGGTTGAATGAAATCCTTTACGCTCTTTTATTTTCTTTTCAGGTGATGACCTGTTCCAGGTCAGAGGTCAGAACGGGTTGCTGCATTGCAGCATGGATCCTCTGCCACGGGTGTGCGGGGAAACAGAAGTGTTGGAGACGTCGGATCAGATCCTGGAAAGCTTCTATCCCGTCTCCCCCACCATCGACCTGCAGCAAGTGAACGTGTACAAGGAGGAAATCAACTGCTCTGGTGGGTTATCTCCATCTTCCATGTGTAGTATGGAGTGAATTCTGATCCATAAATGTTATAAACAAAGAATACGGTTTTAAATTGGAAATCTTTGTTCTAAAAAAGAAAAAGAAAAAAATCAAATACACGTTTGTTATGTATGGAGCTGTACTAAGCCTGTCTTCCAGTTCCAGGTTTTCCAGCCTGCCCTGAACCCTCATTTAGCTGTAGTCTTTAAAGGTCTGCCTTGGCTCCACCCTCTCTCTCTCTCCAGCCTGGCAGCCAGAACAGCAGCAGATGCTGCTCACTACCACTTCCTTGTCTTTTTTTTTGTTTTTGTATGTTTTAACCCCTAGCTTTATAATAAATCCTACGTTTGATATGCTAAATGTTTTGTTGTCATCCACTATGTTGCACCCACCAAGCCGGGGCGTAACATATTGGGGGCTTGTCCGGGATTTGAACCCGGGACCTCTTGCACCCACCAAGCCGGGGCGTAACATATTGGGGGCTTGTCCGGGATTTGAACCCGGGACCTCTTGCACCCACCAAGCCGGGGCGTAACATATTGGGGG
>NW_015151078.1:326839-327714 GCF_000732505.1 Cyprinodon variegatus | reverse complement strand
TATCTTCTGACCTTGGGTTATGTCTCTGCTGGGAGGGTCTGGTGACGCTCAGGGACGTGTTCAACTCCCAGTTCTAGGAGAACTTCTTCTAGTATCCAAAGCAGACTGGAGACCAATGAGGCTGGATACCTGGAGTCTGATTGGGCCACGTTCTCTGGCTCTATTGCCGATCCAGCCGCCCGTAGCGGTGGCTGTAAATTCTGAGGCGCCTGTTGTGGCATTATACCCAGAACTCATTGGTGAACGCCGGGAGTAACGGTGGCTGTCAGGCTGAAGGAGTCCCATCGAGCACTGGAAAAAATCTAAATCTAGATAATCCATTTTTCCTTAAAAGAAGGGAATTGTTAGGAGGTAAAAGAGACATTTTTCCAATGCAATGAGACAATTCACACTTAAAATAAGAAAACACAGCTGCATTGTCTTATTTCAAGTGCATTTTATCTAATTATCTCATTTTAAGAGTAAACTACTTCTTCCGTTGGCAAACTATCTCATTTACCTACTCAAATTAAAAGTAAATACATTTAATTTAGGAAATTTTTACTTATTTCTAGATTCCAGGTTGGTTTGTTTGACTTGTGAGGCAACAAGCAGGTATTGTGAGGCCAAGCGTGCTTCTAATTGGGTGGTTGTAGAGCCAAAAACTCAGGCCTGGGAAGAGGTTTGAGAGGCCATGAAGAAAGGCAGTTGGTTGGCCTCTATGTGATTCTGGCAAACCGTCCGCTGCCTCCAGAGGGAAAAGGCTGTGCTTTGCTAACACTGTTTTCAATAGAAGAGGGAAGCTGCTGACCCAGAAAGAGGATATCGTTGGACAGTGGAAGGAATGCTTTGAGGATCTCCTCGATCCAGCTGAGGTCGAGGACAGTCCATAACCT
>NW_015151078.1:323800-326312 GCF_000732505.1 Cyprinodon variegatus | reverse complement strand
AGGCCCACTGGGGTTCAAGGAAACAGAAGCAGCTAGCATTTACGGATTAATAGAGATGGATCCAAGATGGCGCTGCGCAGGCAGCAGCCGGTCACATCGGCTCCTACTTTTCTTTTCCTTCTTTCTATTTTTTATAGTGTTATTTGGTCTTAATGCACCTTTTTCCTCCTTGTTTGCACCTTCTTTAATTACTATGCCAATATGTGAGCAGTGAATTTCTCCGCTCTGACATCAATAAAGCTCATCTAATCTAATCTGATCTAAGATGCGTCTTTGCTCCTCGCTCCAGAGAAAAGGCTGCCCCCAGAAATGAAAATTGTGATCTGAAAAATGCTATTTTAAGAAGAATGTAATACGTAAAACTCAATTTGAACATTTATGAAAACTAAATCCATAAAACAATTGCTAAAAGCAATAAAACATCAATTTGTAATTGTTTGTGTTTTGAAAAACTAAATCTGAGAAATCTGCAAAATGTACAAAATGTGTTCTTTGTTTACAAAATAATGGAGCAAATTTCACTTCCTAGCGATGGAGCTCTGCTGCTTTGGTTTAGTACGGTCTAATTTTAACGGTCTCTCTCCCCCCCCAGGTTTTAGGGAGGGATATCCCTACCCTCATGCCCACACACTTTACTTCCTGGAGACGCCTGATTCTAACTCTAAGCTCCGCCCAGAACAGTTCAGAGCCAAGATGATCATGTTCACCTTTGGAAATGCTTTGGCTCGAGCGCACAAGCTGTACGGGGTAAGAACATGCAGAAAAAGGCTCATTTATCACCAGTAAAACATCTGTGTTTACATTAACCTTAACATTCTGTCTCTTTTACACGATGCTCGTCAGACTCAGAGTGTCTTGGAACATCCCATAACGGTACAGGCAGTGGGGACCAACGGCCGAATCTTTCAGTTTCTGGTATTCCAGCTCAACACCACAGATCTCTCTGAAGATGACGGCATCAAAAATCAGGTCCGCTGAATTTTCGTTAAAGCGTGGGAATGAGAAAATGATCGTTTGTCGCTGAAAGATGGAATTAGGGGTGTAAATCACATCCATCATGGCGATTCGATTCAGTATCGATTTCCTGACCCGATCGATTCGGTTTGATTAATTGGTTCTTTTCTTTTATATATTTTTTTATTTATTTTTTTTTTTTTACCTTACAGGCTAGACAATGTTTCAAATTTGAAAGCTGTAACATTGTTTTGTGTTTTGTTTTTTTTTTAAAACAGCAAATGACAGAAGTAGAAAAGTTGCATAATAATCCCCCTGCGTTATAGATTCTGAAAGGCTTTGCATCAAAAAATACTGCAGAAAATCAGTGCAATGAGCGCAATGCAATACCTCGGCTCCAGACGTCCCGCCCCCTCCACAGACGCTATGCAGACAGGAGTCGGCCTGCTCATCAAACAATGTTTCAGTCGTAAAGGGTCAAATTAAATGGCTGTTTTTAAAGTTATTTTTCTGTAAAAACTTAAAAAAATTTATCTTTTTTTTTCATACCCTGTATGCTGTAAAAAAAATAAATAAAAGTGATGTTTGATGTTATGAAAGGTTACAGGAAATGCATCTGATTCCTGAAACTCAGGTAAATTTTTCTGCTTTGTGCTTTTTTCCACTGCAGGTTTGGTTGGAGGAAGATGTCGAGCTGTATGATTTTGCGAAGGTGCGACCCCTCATTAAAAGGAAAGAAGTAAAGGTACGGATACCTTTGTAAAAGAAAACAAAAAAAAGTGTAGATTATCTTCAGCTTTCTGGTCGCACTAGTCTCTGTTCTCAGCATCTGTTGAAGACTCATTTCCATAAACCTTTTACTAAAAAAGCAGCTGCTTTGTTTTGGCTTTGCTGAACTTTTTCCTGTTTGCATCGTACCTTTAGGAGAGTGAGGAACACTTCCTAATGCTAACCAGTGTTGTTAGTAACGCGTTACAAAAGTAATGCATTACAGTAATGTATTACTTCTTGATGTAACGCCGTAGTGTAAGGCATTACCTATAAATTTTCTGTAATATTTTACTCGGTACATGTTCAGCAAACAAAAAAAATAAAACTGCGAGACCGCGAGACATTTATGAAGGAGGATCAGAGCAGGTTTTACAGGAGTGGCGCGACACATGATTTCTGCGTAGTGTTCGCGCTTCCCAGTGGAAAAGCTAACAAAGATGGCAGAAGATGACTGTACATTCGTGAGATGGACGTATGCGCATTACTTCGAGTTTGAAGAACGTAATAGTTAAATGCAACCGTTGTGTAAAACCGAAATAACTGTCGGTCCTCCAAGTGCACTTTATAGTTCCTGAAAAAGGATAAGATTTTTTCATCATGTGCACTTTGTTCATGACAGTTTTGTGTTGTTAACCTCTTAAATAAAAACAAAAACAAAGAACAAATCTTGTCACGACATTACCGAGTTTACATACAGTTCTGTTAGTACACCCAAAACATGATTAGCCTTCATTTTCTACTCACCCCCATGCTGAACAACACTCTGGAGTACTTTTTTGATATCTCA
>NW_015151078.1:319520-320955 GCF_000732505.1 Cyprinodon variegatus | reverse complement strand
GAATTCTGACTTTTTCCCCATATTAAATTGAAATAAAATTAAAAAATCCGTTAACTTTTTTTT
This sequence comes from Cyprinodon variegatus, assembly GCF_000732505.1. Taxonomy (NCBI): domain Eukaryota; kingdom Metazoa; phylum Chordata; class Actinopteri; order Cyprinodontiformes; family Cyprinodontidae; genus Cyprinodon; species Cyprinodon variegatus. The sequence continues at coordinate 320,892 of NW_015151078.1, read as the reverse complement.
TCTTTTTTCAGTGGCCCTAATCCTCTTCCGTAGTTAAGAGTTTAGTGGTCACATGACTGGTTTGTTTTCATCCGTAGTTTTTGGAGTTGAGCTCTAAAGCTGATCAGTGTAGGGCTAGAAATATACATACAATATACATAAGATGATGCTGTAAAAATACAGAATTAAAACTTTATTTTTTTATTTACTTCGTTTATTAAAAGTAGCGTCACAAATCAAAAGGATGTGTGAAAAATACCAGGTAAACATTTTCTTTCTAACCCGTTACAAATTTTGTAATAAAATACAAAAGATAAAACTGAGAAAATAAGTTGATAAAAATAAATACATGAATGAAAAAACAATAACTTATAAAATAAAAGAGGCTCAGTCGTCAGGCTGAGATATCATGAATCCACCTTAAAATAAGTTCATGAACCTTAAAGGAAGAAACACTTAAAACTTTTCCTTTCATTCGAAATCAACACATCTTTAAATAAATTACACAAACTCTGACTCAACTGCGTTGATCAGCTTCTCCACACAAACGAGGTATTTAATTTTGGGGGTTTTCCATCATTGCAATATCAGTAAAACATGACGTAGTGTTTTTAACCCTGTATCTGTGTCCTGTGTATTATACATATCAGCAGAGTTGCTGTTTGTGTTCCTCAGTGAGAGTACCTGGGAATAGAAACTGCTCCTTTTTTAGTAGAAAAAGGCTGCGTAGCAGCGCCATGAGCTTAAGAACAGTTTATGTCCAGGATGTGTGAGATCAGCAGAGATGCCAGTTTCACAGCCCAGCACAAAAACAGGAGCAATGTGTTCCTGTTCATAGTTAAAAAGAATGAGCTCAAAGTTCAGTTCACACAGATGAAAATGAACTAGTTCAGTTGTAGTTCACTATTTAAAAAAGTTCACAAGCCTATAAATGAACTAGATCAGGTTTATTTGGTAAATGAAGCCACAATCCTCCACTATAGCACATCGTATTTCCTCCTTTAAATGTGTGATCATAATGCAGCAGTAGCCATTCAAAACTTGATGGATCCATAACTGGTCCCCTAAGATTCCTTTTTTAAACATCAATCTTTCTACTAAAATATTATTTGTGGACATTAAGATCTAAAGAGAAGCATCATCTCCTGGTCAGACCCTGTAATTCAGTGAAAGGTGGAGTCAGAGTAAAATAATATGCACGCCCAGGAGAAGGAGGAGGTGACTCCACCTCCATTTTGAATGGCTGTTACTGTATATAGAAAGAAATGGAAAATACTGGATGCAGTCAAGGTCTACTGGATGTACAGCGATAACCTGACTCCGCCAGATGGATTTGCTCCGCTGTCCATCTGGAAACCTTCCGTTGAAGTAATTTTGGGAAGGGGCGAAAATA
>NW_015151078.1:314909-319185 GCF_000732505.1 Cyprinodon variegatus | reverse complement strand
GGGAAACCTTGAAAGTTCGTGAGATCAGGATGGTCTCACGAGGCTACCTCTACAGGCCTTCATGCACAGAAATTTTATCAAGCTGATTATAATGCCTGTAGCTGAGCACACAGCCTATATACAGACTTAGGATAATGGGAGATAGGGCATTTAGTGCTGCTGCCCAACATCTGAGGAATGTCCTCCCTGACACCTTAAGGGCACATCAATCCACTGAGTGTTTTAAAAAAAGGCCTTAAAACATTTCTTTTTAGCAAAGCTCTTGGTCCCCTTTAGATGTGTTTTTTCATGCTTTTTTTCTCTCTTTTTACCTGTAGCACTTGGAGATGTTTTGATGGAAAGTGCAGTATAAATTAAATGTTTTATAATTATTATTATATTGACACATAAGTGAGAGTGAGTCAGAAAAATACTAAAATATTACAGATGGTGCCAGAATGCTGATTCAGAAGACTGTCTGTTTTTTATTTTATTTTATTAAATCTCCTTAAAAATCCTTCCACAAAAAAGAAAATTATAACAATCCACTGGACTTTGTTTCCAAGTTTGAAGACGTTTCGCTTCCCATCCAAAAAGCTTTTTCAATTCAAAAAGGTGAATGGAAAGCGAAAAAAAAACTTTAAACCTGGAAACTAAGTCCAGTGGAAGGATTTAAATTTTCTTTTTTTGGAATGAGTATGACCTGGATGACTCAAAAATATTTATACTTCACTGATTTTACATTCAATCTGGTGCAGCTACTGGTCGGGTTCTAAATTATGTTTTCAATTTGGTTGCAACTGCATACTTTCAAAGAACTTTATCACAATTTTATTTTATTTTTTTTACATTTTCCGCTGTGTTTCATATCCAGCAATATCAGGTTTTAGATGCCTGTATTATTCCCCTGGAGTCTTGCTTGGGTTTTTGTACCAGAACTATTCCAATAAAGCTCGTACTTCCTTATTGAATTCATCTTGTACAGCTCATCTAACATCAAACATATTTTCAAATTATAATTTTTTTTTTTACTAAAATTGTTTTATTTATAATTAGAGTTTTTTTTTTAAATGTTCAATTGTTTATTTTTCCTCATTTCCATTTTCAGATTGACTATAATTAATTGTCTTCTTTATAAATTGCGTTCTCTAGATCACATTTTTATCATTTCTGGGGGCGGGCTTACCTCAGGACTTAAGAGTCAAGATGTATTTTTATTGGTCTATATGGATTCTGACAGCAATCTAGTATTGGTCACTTTATATATCAAGGGTTTTAGAATTTATTCTGTAAAAAAAAAAATATTTGTGAAGCTGATCTAAAAAAAAACTTGAATTTAAAGGTAAAATTTGAAGGATAAATAAAAAAAAAAGTTGAGAAAAGAGCAAAGTTAACCTCAAAACCTGTTTTATTTTTTTAATTAAAACATGTTTCAAAGTTTCATTGTAATTTAGTGATTTTTGGCTTGCAAAAAAAATGTAACAATATTAACTCCTTCTTCTAAAAATAAGATTAATATGAGCTGTTCTGAATTTGCGTATTTAGATAAAGTGAAATAGTTATAAATGAACATTGTCAGATCTTCTTTTAGGTTGCAGTACATGGTGTTATTTTTGAGTTTTTTGTGTGCAGATGGTGAGTTTTTCTAAATTAAGAAGTTTACAAATACAGGAGAACGGATTATTTTTTTCCTCTGCTTTGTTTTTTGTTTCTCCTTTTCATGGTTTTTGGAGTTGGAGGAGGTTCTTATAACGAACGGTCTTCTGATGAGCGGTTTTACACCAGCACCGCTGACCGTTTCCAAGTATCATCTGGATCCAGAGGAGAGGCACACATATTTGCATTTTTCTAAGCCAAAACAAGGCTTTGTGTTTGGTCCACCCTGTTAAGCTTTNTCCAAGTATCATCTGGATCCAGAGGAGAGGCACACATATTTGCATTTTTCTAAGCCAAAACAAGGCTTTGTGTTTGGTCCACCCTGTTAAGCTTTGAACTATTTCTGACATTTTGAATTGAAAAGGCTTCCTGGATGGGAAGCGAAACGTCTTCAAAATTGAAAACAAAGTCCAGTGTATTTTTGTTGTTTTTTTTAGCTTTTTTGGAATACAAATCTTACACTTCTTCTTATATTTATACTTTTCAGGATAAGTACACTCCACTGTGCTGTTCTTAAATGTATAAAATACAGTTTATAGAAAAGAAACTAAATATGAGATAACTATGTATACTGGTATCGTGGGATTTTGCAGAAACTAACAGAGGGTAATTCTGCTTAGGGCCTCAATACAGTATTGCTGTCTGCCACTTTAAATAGCAAAGGCTGATTTGTTTGTTGTATAATCTTTTGGCTTCTCTAAGGTTTAGATCACCTTGCTTAATAACCAATAAGGGAAGCTGTGTTGTGCAAGATGTGAAACGGCCTGCAGTGAGTGTTTTTCCTGTTGAAGCTCGGTCACTGACAGCAGCAAGGCCCCCCCAGGGGCCTCTCTGGGGAAAGGTTAAAGGAATAAAGTCTAGAGAAGAGCCGCATCCACATCCAAACAGGGAGATTTTCTTTCTTTAAGTAGATTTTTTTTCTCTACATTTGCATGAAACTAATTAAGATTTGCAGATTATTATTATAGGTGTTAATCATTTATTTATTTTCACTGATAAAATGATTCAGGTCTCATAAATCTATGGGGACCAATAGTGGATTAAACCCATGAGTCATTCTGCAGTATGAACAGGTAGAGGGGCTTTTATTTTGAAAGGGCTCACAGGAAATCACGTAGGTGATTTTGATTGTTGTTTTTATGATCACTTCAGCCGCTGTCAGGTAAGTAAATCCAAACATTTTGAAACTTTGTGATTAAGATCTGCAATGAAACAGTCGGGCTGTTTGGAGCTTTTTAAACTGAGCAGTGAGGAAGCAGGCAGGAGGGTTCAGATCTTCTTTCATTTCTGCTCATCTACAACTTTGGGTTTTTTCTTTTTTCCGTGTCTCTGTTCTGCAGAAAGTCTGTGGAGGTTCTGTTTAGAAGCTCCGTCTAGTCAGCTGGAAGCTGGACGGAAATATGTTCCCAAAAAACTGTTAAAGTATTTATCAGGGAAGCCAGAGGAGGGGAAATCTATGGAGTGAATTCTGTTCCATTATTAGTGAAAGCAAAGAGCGTAAATGGAAATTGAGTAGAAAACCCTCTCTGGCAATGAGGCAATAAGAATAATTGTCTTGATGCCAAAAAAGAGCCCAACAGATTTTTCTTTCACAAGTACAGCAGTACAGCTATCGCCATAGTGTTCTGCTTGATTTATGCATATAAGTTGCTTTATTATAATTATGCAGGAAGTATTACAGATTATATGGACACTGTAATAAGTAGAACAGGAAAGGAAAAACAGGAAAAAAGGAGAAAAGATGAAAGAAAGAGGAGATAAAATGATAAAACAATCAATCAATCTAGCTAGTTAGTGTTTTTCACTTTCTATTTTCACGTTTTTTTTTTTTTACTTTAGTTTTTATTTTGTTGTTACAGATGAAATATAATTTCTTCAAATACATTTTTTATTTCTGTTTTATTTTTTCAGACGGAATAATAAGAAAATAAAAGGTAATTTGGAGGATTTTCGCAAATTTTTCAAAAGACCCACCCTCTCCACTTGTGTGGTTGCGTGCACGAGCCCATTTCTCATCGTGCACGCTCTGTTTAAAACTTGCTTTTTGCATAGCTCATACAAGCTTACTGGGTCCGAACGTCCGCCCTAAATCGCTCAATCACTATGTAGAGCGGGGACTATATAGTGGACTTTATAGTAAACTCACATAGCTGACCGTTTGGACAGATGATCACTGCTTTTTGCTACATTGGTCACATAACTGCTGCTCCACTGCGTGGTGCCAGCGCCATCTTCGTTATTAGTAACCGCCGTCGGGTAGCGACAGCGGGCCGCTGTGACATCAAATCCCATAATGCCTTGCAAGGAGAGTTCTCTGCGCAAAGCATTCTAAGATATATATCCCCCTCTTCTGAGGCCTCTCTTTTCTTCTTATACACTTCGTAGACAATTTTTCTCTTACGACTTTCTGCCATTTTCAAAGAACCACGGTGAGAAAGGTGAGCTTCAATGAGTGTCTCAAACCATAGCTCACCACATATATACGCCTGAAAGTGTGCATGCACAGAAAAATTTAACAGGGTGAGCACGTAGGACTAGCTTAACGTAGTCCTACTCAATTCTAGTCAGAATGAGTGATACTGCTCCATAGAGCTGTGATTATGGGGCGTGTTTCAAACGAACCAGGAAAAAAAATGCCTCT
>NW_015151078.1:310592-312539 GCF_000732505.1 Cyprinodon variegatus | reverse complement strand
GTACTTTTGCCATCTCTGATTATAATATTATAATGTCTTCAGACCTTTACTGGTTGTTGATTTTTTTTTTTTTTTTTTATTGGTGACCCCTGATCTTCACTTCTGGGGTTCGGCTTTCCTCTGAGCATTTCTATTGGTCTGCTGGACGCTGGCAACATTTTTATTGGTCAAGAGCGAGCTATTCAGTATTAAGGCAAGGCAAGGCAAGGCAAATTTATTTGTATAGCACAATTCACTACAAAGACAATGCAAAGTGTTTTACATGATTAATATATAGGAAGATAAAACAGAATCAAAGCAAGTAGGAAAAAAAATTATAAAAAAATAAATAAAAAATAAATAAAATAAAATAAAAAATGCAGAAACAAAAAAAGAATATTAAAACAGTTGGAAGTTTTTGTTAGATTACATTTATTTATTTGATGTGTTTTTTTTTTCAAAGTTAAGAGAATGCAATCTGTAAAATGCAATGTGAAAAGAATACAATTTGTAAAACTTGATTTGAAAAAAAATAAATAAATAAAAGTTAGAAAAAAAAATAAATAAAAAAAAAATTATAAAAAAGAAAAAAGATAAAAAATAAAGATGATAAAATAAAATAAATGCAAAATTACTCTTAAAACCTTTTTTTTTTAGATTAACTTTTTCAATGTTTCATTTCTGGATAGCATTTTCCCCTCGAATTTCAATTTACAAAATATGTTCTTTGTTTTCAACAATAGTGCAACAAACTTTACTCCATAATAATCTAAGAGGTGCTTATTGTAATCATTTATCTTTGAGGATGATATCCAGGTTGTCAGATCGAACGGAAGAGGAGGAGGAGGAAGAGGAGGATGAAGAGCATTGCATCAACCCTACGGAGGTGAAAATGAGTCAGATAGTCATGCCCTTCCACTGTAACCATCGGCAGGAGCTGAGTGTGGGACAGCTGTTGAAATGGATGGACTCCACCGCCTGCCTCTCAGGTGTGTTGCTTACTGGAAATGTTTCTCATAGATGCATGTGGCCAGCAAAGCTAATCCAGACAGGAAATGACTCTTTTTCATGTGAGCAGCTGAGAGACATGCTGGAAGTCTGTGCGTCACGGCCTCTATGGACGACATCCACTTCGAGCACACCATCAGGTAACAGGAAGGTCATGTGAGGATTGGACGACCCAGACAGAAAACACTCATCTGTCCTCATTGTGTCCTCAGCGTCGGTCAAGTGGTGAACATCGGGGCGAAGGTCAACAGAGCCTTTAACTCCAGCATGGAGGTGAGTATATTTATAATAACATGTTATGATTATTTATTTTGATCACAGCTGTCACCAGATTATTACGTGACACATTATCAGAGCTACATTACTTTTTAAAAGTATTTCTTGTTTGTTTTATTGTGAAACAAAGATGATCAGTTACCACACTCTGCAGTTTCGAAATTGTGATTCATTCGTTAAAGGAAAGTCATCCAAAGTAACCTGGTCCTGAATGAACTAGATTTATCCTCCAGGTCCACTCAGCAAATGACGTCATTGTAACTCCCATGCTCCTCCACGCCTCGTCCTCTAAACTAAAGGCTGAGTTATACTCATGTGTTGGGTTGTTGCTCCACTCCGTGTGAATTGGAAGCGATTCCCATAGGACAGCAGTAGATGGTTATACTAGGCAATACTATAGGTGTCAGTATTCTCTTAAAACACGGGGGGGCAGTACTTAACATAACCACTGTAAATTAGAGTCCTGCACGGGTTGAGTTTTACCAACCCGCACCCGCCCGAACCCGTTTGGTGTTAGGATGACTACCGAACCCGACCCGTCACCCGCGGATATCTTCAATTCAAATCCGAACCTGACCCGACCCGTTGATATTTAACCCGCAACCCGACCCGTTAACACATCAAGTAATAGGCTATAGTACGCTGCGCTGCAGAACAGCGCCATTAACACTGCAGCAGACGTGT
>NW_015151078.1:306800-307721 GCF_000732505.1 Cyprinodon variegatus | reverse complement strand
AGGGGAACGCCATTCAGAAAACAGTCCTCAGAGCATGGGGACACGACGGACGAGAAATCCAAAGCAAGACGAACTAAGAGAGACAGGAGAACCAAGTAAGACCTAGGAATCCAAAAGGTTTAACAGGAATGAAGAACCGTCGACTGGACAGAGGCCTAGGCGTACCACAACGGTCCAACACCCTGGCATCCTTCAGCTGACTGGAAACTCCTTTTAAGCCCCAGCCAGAGCCGCAGGTGCGGGGCCACGCCCACCTGTCAACAACAGCCACCTGTAGAAGAGAATCAACAGAGCACAGAATCCTGACACTTTCTAAAGGCTCAGCTCAACTCATAATTGGAAATTTCCTTCACAACAGTCATAACTTGGTATTTTACATGTGATATCCAAGTTTGAAGACGTTTCGCTTCCATCCAGGAAGCTTTTTCAATTCAAAATGTCAGAAATATCGTCGAGTTTGAGTCTTTATCCAGCAGCCCAACAAAGCCTTGTTTTGAATTAGAAAACATGCAAATTGAAACGGACGAAGGGGTCCACCCTTTGGAATGGGGAGTTGATGGCTTCTTTATTAGCCTGCAATAACACATACCTGTCTATGTCTCTGAAAGAGGGTCGTTCCAAAGGGCCAGCCAAAGGGGCGACCGCCATTCGAGACCCCCATTCCAAAGGGGCGGACTTGTTTGTTCGTTTTAATTTGCATGCAGTTAACTCAGTTAAGACAAACAAAATTTAAGTTAAATGGTAACAACAAAAAAAGCAGGAATTGGGATGGTTACTCATGGCAACAGGCCTTTTCTTCCCTTCAATAATCTTTAACCAGTTATCCAACTACAGTTTTCTCTGGTGCGACCGAACGGAGCCTGTTTAGTTTGTAGATAATAATAATAATAATAATAATAATAATAATAATAATAATAATAA
>NW_015151078.1:304067-305297 GCF_000732505.1 Cyprinodon variegatus | reverse complement strand
GGCTTGACGGAGAAACCAGGAGAACAGCTGAGCATATTTACGACAGTGCATTTTTACTTTCGCCCTCTGGGGGGAGCCTCGCTGGAAAATCAACACTGGTTGCATATTGTACCTTTAAATCCCTGTGAAGGAAAGAGCTTTGTTTTTTTTGCATCATTGGAAAACGTCCGTCAGAGAACATAGAAATTACATTTGGAGCACCCCAAGGGTCCATCTTAGAGACCTTTATATTTAATGTCTACATGCTCACTTTAACTCAGATCTTAACAAACATTTGTTACCATAGCTATGCAGTCAAGACACAGTTTGCAGTACGATGTCACCAGGTGACCATGAACCCATTAACGAGAGAGTTCAAAAGAAAGCTGAGTTTAAACGACAGCACACAGCTTTGTGATGTCATTAAGTGTTTTAATCGACTGTTTTCAGATGAACACTTTTGGAGGACAGATCATGGCCTGGATGGTGAATGTAGCAACGATTGCTGCCAGGTAACTCTTCTACATGCTTCTCAGTGTTTAACAGAGATGGCCTAAACTGTTATTAACTGGATGGACACAGCTTGTGTAGAGAGAGAATACAAACTTCATCTGATTTCATTTTATCATTAAAATATTGTTTGCAAAGTATTATTGCCTCAGTGAACAATGTTTGTATTGCATCTGAGAGCTAATCTTCAGATGTCTAAAAATTAAAGAAAAAGCAAATTGTAAAAGAGAAATAATATCTAATGAACCAACATTAAATCAGAAGGTCTTTATATACAACCAGAGTGAGCTAGCGGCGTAACGTTTCGTAACGTCTTTAAGAAAATAGTCTGAATATAATGATGCTTTTCTTTCTTTAAAGGAAAAGTCCGGATTAATGGATCATTAGTTATACTTGAAACAAATATGTTTGCTGTGATTTAATGAATTAAGCGTTAATCAGTAAAAAATAAAAAATAAATAGGTTTCGTTGCGATGAATGAGTCTGGGAGCGGCCATTTTTGCCCAAATATAGTAACCCCTCCCTCCTGCCATCTTTCAGCAGTGACGTCACGGTGCGGTAAGCCTAGCGCCATTCTCCCCGCTTTCCAAGCTAAATCGATGGGAACTACTAGACACATCTGCAATCAACAACAATTATTGAAGATTTCCAGAGGACTTCACCATTGAAATTCACCAGAGCTATAGTGAAACTGACAATTAAATGTTGTAATACATTGGATAAAAGTGAAAAAAACGAGTT
>NW_015151078.1:300925-302161 GCF_000732505.1 Cyprinodon variegatus | reverse complement strand
TGTACTACTTTTTTGTGCTATAAATAATATTTTGGTAGTGTTTTGCAATGTTTATTTCAAAGAAAATTTTGGCGAGGTTCAAAAAATGCAAAATATTTTGTATTTTGTCCCTAATTTTTCCTGTATGACATCTTAGCTTTACAGACGTACCAAAAGTTTCTTCTTAAATCTAATAGCTTTGAGGTTATAAGTTATTTACTTTTGTGTTTTTTTGTCAGGCAGAAATTTATTTATACCCCCTTAGGGTGTAAGAGGTTAAAGTCCAGAAGAGGCTTGTTCTCTTCTTGCTGTAATCTTTCTGTTTATTCTTCCTTTTTCGATGCAGCCGTTTCTGTCAGGCTCATCCAACTCTTCGGACCATCGACATGTTCAACTTCAGAGGACCCTCTCAGGTTGGAGACCGGCTGCAGCTCAAGGCTATCGTCAACAATGCCTATAAAAACAGGTACCAAGGCTTAAAACGCTGAACTGGACGAGACCTTTAAAGAAAGTTTGATGACAATAGATCGGATGGTTCCTTACAGCCTGGAGGTGGGGGTCCGTGCAGAAGCCTATTTGGAAGAAGGTCTAAGCCGACACATCAACTCTGCGTTCATGATCTTTGAGGTTCTTGACAGCAGTGGGAAGCCGTGTGCTCTTCTACGGATACGACCAGAACCCCTGGTGAGTCAACTATGCAGAACAATAACAGCCGATCACCTGGCCGCAGGAAGTTGGGGTGCAGGGGGTGCTGCAGCACCCTCTAGTGGCGAGACTGAGATTTTTTTAAATGTATTTAAAATACTCTGCACAATTAGCCTAATTTACACAAGTTCACAGAAGCTGCGTTGTCATGGCAACGTCAAGCAAGCTAGTGGTCGCCGAGTCAAGAGGTATCCTGCTTGCAGCAGCAGAATAGTACATTTACGTAGTCTAATGACAGAGACGAGGAGGAAATATGGAACAGAAACGCATTTCAGATTTTTTTTTTTGAAAAACCACCACCAGTGAAGAACACTAGTACCGCAACCATGACAACGGAGAGCAGCCATAGTGAGTTGACTGTCCTCCCGCCTCTTTTAGCAGTTGCACCGGCAGGCCCAGTCCCAGCTAACCTGACTCCGCCAGATGGATTTGCTCCGCATATCCATCTGGAAACCTTCCGTTGAAGTAATTTTGGGAAGGGGCGAAAATGCTGGTTAGCTGATTGGCCTATGTTGGTGATAGACGGGCCAAATAAACCAATCAGATCAACGA
>NW_015151078.1:296825-300074 GCF_000732505.1 Cyprinodon variegatus | reverse complement strand
TATTATGACGTCATCAAAAGGCGCAGGCCCCCGAGTCAATCTGGCAACACGAGTCAATCTGGTACCTACACCGGCAGGGCAACAAGGGTGACCCCAGTGCCTGATTAATATAACATTTCTGATGTCCATAACATCACACACGCATAAAGAAAAAATATCACCAACTACCCGCCCGCACTGAAAAAATATCCGCCCGACCCGTTTATTTTTATTTATGTATTTTTCACCCGCAAAAGAGCATTTTAGCGGGTGACCCGTCGGGGACCCGCGGGTACCCGACCCGTTGCAGGACTCTACTTCCAGCGGCCCTGGCTGATCACTGATTATTACTCATCATCCGTGTTTTTCACACTGATTTGTGATCCATATAAACTAGTTTTACACTGACTCTTGGTGTTGATATTATACATGCCACCCTATAAATCAATACATTAATTCCTCCTTTTTTTAGGGAGTTATGGAGACCTAAAGGCTGATTCCTCCCTGATTGATGGGCAATCATTAATATTGATGATATTTTATTAAAAATCAAGCTTCAGGCCATTGTGACTCCAACAGTGAGTCGTTTCCTTTAACAGAGGTATATCCGCGCTGTCTTTTTGTATGATGTTTAGTGCCCTGATAAAGTTGAAACCATGATTCTCCTTTTGTTCACTATTTCTGTTAAAACCTCCAGTAAGGAAACTTCTTTGAATCTGTTCTCCATTTAATCATTTTGAGAGTTATGGTTCCTGGTATTAGAATATTTTCATCACCATTGTCTGAGCTTGCATATATGTTTGCATTGAACAATGAAAGTTATCTATCTGAACAAAGCTCAGCTCTATAAACCGAATAGTTTAATCGATTTTGATGGGTTAAATATCTCCTGTCATAAACCTCTTGAAGTCCAGATATTTCTCTTGGTCGATTTAGCTCTTATCTCTCTGTAGCGTTCCTGCATCGCTCAGTCGCTGTAAAATCAGGTGATTTATGAGTTACTAAAGACTGGTGCATTATCAGCAGGACAAGCACAACAGGCCACATGACCACACCTCTGATTATCCCAGAACCAACTGGTCCAGCTCATTGAGGCAGATATGTCATTTCCTCATGGTTGAAGCAATATAAAAAGCCATAGATTAAAAAAAGTTNTTTATTAAAGGTGCTGCAGGAGATCTTGGAAAAACGGTTCCATCAAGCTATATTTTTGAACATACACAACCATGCCTCTCCCTCCAAACCACGCCTTCAAAACACATGAGGGGCGCATGCTGTCTGCAGCGCGTCTACAGCAGCAGGAACATCGCTGATGATGCAGAGCGCTATGATCACTCCTCCTCCTCAGTTTATTAACTCTGAAGTTTACTTAAAAAGCCAAAATCTGCTGGTAAAACATGTTCGCTTTTATTGTCCTGGTGCCTGCAGTTTGGTAACCTGACAACAGCCAGATGCATGTCTCGCTCCGCCTAGCTCCTCTCACATACATCTGGGACACCGCTCATTGAAAGTGATTTCCTTAACCGAATTTATGGTCTGGCCAATCAGGACGCAGGGCGGGTGTGTCCTGCATGTGATGTAGTGGAGAAGCGAGTTCTGTAAGTCGTTCGTCTATACTTTTTTGGTTGACTTCTTTTTTTAAAATAAGTCTGCTGTGCACAATTTTGCTTTTTATCCGCACATTTTCATGGCACAAACGACATTGATCATTTACCGACATTGATCATTTACCGACATTGCGCTGATTCCACTGTTGCTATATCCAAGATGTCGGCTGTTCTGTTTTGTTTTTTCCTGCGTAGCTCTCACAGCGTCACGGGTTAGCTTCGGTGTGAGTGGTTGAAATGGCACGTCGATAAAGATGACAGACAAGTGGCTTATCCAATCATATGCAAGGAGTTTTGATAAGGCGGGTTTCCCAGATGTATGTGAGTAGAGCTAGGTTGAGCGAGACATGCATCTGGCTGTTGTCAGGTTAGGAGTTTGGATTATATATATGAAAAACGCCTTCCAGCCGCCAGAGGCTGCTATTGAATGGGATTCCTAGTGACTGTGCACCGCCGGTATACGGTGATCTGAGCAGCTCTGACAGAAATAATATTTGAATCTGGTCACCCTGGCAAAGATGCTTCTGCCGTTCATCAGAACTAAACTTGTACAAGCATCAAAAATTAAGCAGCCCACATGTTTTTGTTGCTCTTTCTGCTTTAGGTGTGAACGTAGCATAACAGTGGCTAGCTTCCAGCCATGGCGTCCTGCACAAGCATTAAGGGTTTGATTCGTTCATGTTTCAGGCAGAGATGGGGACTCGAGTTTGTGACTCGTACTCGAGTCGCACTTAAAGGAATAGTACACCCAAAACATGATTAAAATGAAGGCTAATCATGTTTTGGGTGTACTATTCCTTTAATCTCCTGTTTGTTCGTCATTTAAAGGAAGGTGAAAGGAGATACCAAGAAGCTGTAGCCAGGAAGAAAATCAGGCTGGACAGGTGAGTGTTTGATCTCTACATGGAGCTCTGCATGTGTGACATTTATTCATAAACAGCTGGATTATGTTTTTCTTTTTAAACTTGAATCAACGATGTGGAACTTTTAGCCACTAGGTGCACTAGATCTGTGGACTTCCGGGTTTAGCATCTCTGAAAGCAACTGGTAACCAAAATCACCCAGTATCCCTCTGTCTTTTCTGATAGCAGAAGTTATGGGTTTCTTTGTAAATTTTAATAAAAAATTATTACATTTGAAAAACAATAGTTATAAAAAAAAATTGAGAAATGTAAACAGTTTGAAAACCTACAAAGGTACTCCTAACACCTGTATTTATTAACACATGTTTGAAATTGTATTTTATAATTGCATGTTTTTGAATTTTACAAAAAGTTATTGGCTTGCAACAGTAATGGGAAAAAATTCCCTCCATAGATTTTTATCCTTTTCAGCTCTTTGATAATTAAAACACATCCATCAGTCGACTAAAATCATATTGTTAGCATTTTTTTATCACTATATCATGTTGGAAAAATGGCCTTAATGTTTTCCTTTTTTTGTGTTTCAGGAAGTACATCGTCTCTCGCAAACAAAATGAGGTTCCTCTGTCTGTCCCCTGGGATCCCAGGAACCAGGTGAGTTTTAGTCGCACACAAAAAAAAACAGACAAGCTTTTTCTCGCAGGGCAATAATGACACATAGTTCATGTTACGTCACGCATAAAGACTGAACTTTGACATATTTAGAAAAAACTTTGTTTACAGAAACCAACAAGAGGGTT
>NW_015151078.1:293588-295139 GCF_000732505.1 Cyprinodon variegatus | reverse complement strand
ACAGGTGTACCTAATAAAGTGGCCGGTGAGTGTATATTGATAATGTGGAGCAGGACTCCCCTTTAACAGGAAGACGGTGTGGGAGGGGCATCTGCAGCAACTGATCGGGGCGGGGGAGTTGACATATTATAGCAGAAGACCAAACAAATCAGGGACAAAGTTGTTGAGAAGTACATGTCAGGTTGTTTTATAAAAATATCCGAATCGTTGTTTTCCTGGAGCATCATTAAAATTAATTAAATTTAATTGAAAAGCAGGTGGAACCACAATAAAGCTGCCAAGAGGGGGCGCTGCCCACTAAATCTTGCATTAAATCCAACATACTGGGCAAGGAGGTGTTCATTCTAGCTGTGGGTTTGATTCACTTTTAGTTTTGCTATCAAGGACTTGCTTTGCTTGGTGGACATCATGTTTGAGGCTAATCTAATCTGAATCAAGGGTCTTTGCAAAGGAGAACAGAGGCTCAGGTTTCATGGAGGTCCAGCGATCCCCTTGTTTAGTGTCACTGCACAAAACCTGAACTTTTTTAATCCATTTTACTTTACTTAACCGTCACTGTGGTTAAATTCTTGGCTGAAATTTGATCAAAAATGTCTTTATCATCCTGTGATCGATGTGCTGGATGTTCTGAAAACAGGTGTATCTCAGCTATAACAATGTATCCGCACTGAAGATGCTGGCAGCTAGGAAGAACTGGCGCCTCAGCACAGAGAGAGATAAGGTCTGGGAGTATTTTTGTTGTCGTTTTGAATTTAGATCAACTCATCTGTCCGGTTTCACACCAGGAACTGTTTGATTTACGATCTCTGTTCACAGGTTCGTCTGTACACCCTGGAGCAAAAGTCCATGTTGAGCATCAGGGTGGAAGCAGAGGTGGATGTTCCTGCTAACAGAGCCTTTTGTTTGCTTGCTGAGCTGAGCAACAGAACCAGCTGGGACACGCATTATAAGTAAGTAATACAGCACACACTTTTACAGAGAGACTAGCTGCTTTACCATTACAAATGTGCCCAAAACATTGCTAATGTTGAAAAAAATTAACACAATTTTACAACTGATGTTTTTATTTTTGATAAGACGTGAAACTTAAAGGAGCAGCGAGCAAAATCTCACCACCAGGTGGCAGTAAGCACAGCCTGTAGACCAAAACAAGATGTGTGACAAACGACGGCTCTCTACCTCCCCTCCAGCGGCTCTAACTCTTCCCTTCTGACCCATTGCCTCATCTATGCTCATTTTAGCAAAGGATAAATACAGCTTTATAACTCTGTAATGTTTAAGCATGATGATAGTCTTCATGTAAACATTGTGAGCCTCGGATACGCTCTCTGTTTTTTGTGCTGCTATGCAGCGTTACATTGTCGATTGTTCTTAACGAACATGGAGGGGTGAAGCCCTGAGTGGCAGCATTCTATGGAGGACCAACTCTGCCATATTTAGTAATAAATACAGAAATAAATAAAGGCTCAATAAATAAATAAGCATACAATTAATTGCCACCAAAAACACAATAAACAAATAAATGTAAGTAGAAATTAAATTATACAGTGA
>NW_015151078.1:288996-291550 GCF_000732505.1 Cyprinodon variegatus | reverse complement strand
TATATATATATATATATATATATATATATATATATATATATATATAAAATATGCATATGTAAAACTAAATCCAAGTAAAGTGATAAATCCAATTCTGTATTTATTTTTAAATATGGCAGAGTTGGTCCTCCATAGAGCTGTTGCTCCCAGCTTAGAAATTAGTTGGTTTACTGGACAGCTAATTTTCGTTGTTATTTTTGCAAGTAGAATGTGTGATTATTCATCCTGTGATGCAGAAAGGAAGCGTTTCCATCGTTCATCCTTTCACAGTAGGTGAAATGATGCACTTAGGGGAGCTGCGTAACCTTCACAGTCGTATCTAAAAATCCATATTTATCAGTTCACCGTTTCTTAAACTGGGAGCTCCTCCAACAATCGCATTCATACAAATCATTGGCTGTAACTGTTTGAGTCAGTTGATCAGGGCGTCCTTCCTAAACCAGGAAATGTGAGCTGATCCACCGGGTCGACGACGATGACTTTATTTACCGTGTGGTGACTCCATCGGTCGGATCCCAGACTTCCTCCAATCCAGGAGAAACGGTTCAGCAGGATTTCATCCTCCTGGCCTCTAAGAGGAAGCCCTGCGGCGATGGGTCAGTAGTTCCTCCTGAGGTCGCTGAATCCACCTTTAGTCTTGCAGGACTGACAGCCGCTGTTTCCCCCTCTCCAGAGATCCGTATGTCATCGCTCTGCGCTCGGTGTCCCTGGTCTCCCATCCGCCATTAGAAGGATATAACAGAGGAGAGGTTCTGTGTGCTGGATTTACTATACTGGAAACCAGTAACAACATGTCATTGGTAAGAGGATCCTTTCTCTTTCAAAATCGGTTTATATAAAATCTGAAATGATTCCAACCCCTTTTTTTTGTGCTGTTTTTCATCAGATCAGTTACTATAACCAGGCATCTCCAGAGGTGCTTCCCTACATCTCCACAGATATCGCCGGTCTGTCCTCGTCTTTCTACCACACCTTCTGCTCCTGCAGCCGGTACCTGAGCAGAAACAGACAGGAGCCCGAGGAGCTGACAGGCGAATATGAAGCCACGGAAACCAACGGCGCCACCTCTCCGCTGTCAGAGGCACTGCGCAACACGCAGCTGTAGGAAACCCTCAGACCTTCATGGCCAGTTCATACCTGTTCTGCTAAACAGCTGGTACAGAATCAATCAATGCTGCTTTAGGTCTTTTCTGTTAGCAGCTAAATTTACTCTGAAGAGCTTAAAATATTTTGCATAAAATCACTAAAACATGAAGGCGGGACTTAGGATGATCCGTCACATCAGCTCTTCCAGCCTTTTAACACAAAATGCTTCGAGGTATTTATAACATTCTGAGCCATTTGACTTTGTGGGAAATTGATTTTGTTCTTTTACACTTTTTTGTATTAAGAATATGTCTGATAAATAACTTTAAACCTTTAAGGATAGAGGATATTTTACTATAAATATTCTGTCGCTTTAAAATGAAATGTATTTTCTGGTGTAATATATATCAATAAAATCTGAAAAAATAGAAATCTTCTTAATGTTTTTTATTATTTCCTTGGCTGGGTATTTATCTCTCACAAGAATGTTTTGGTAATTTTGGTTTGATGGTCAAAAAGATTAGTTGTGATGTAAGATTTTTCTTTGTGCGCTCTCTGCTCTGTGGGGTTTTCGTAACACGGCAGGCCCTCCACCTGCAGGCGATGCAAACACCAGGAAACAATGGGAGACCTTCTGCACAGCTGATTTTATTTAGACTCAAAGATAAAGAAGAGGGGCTGTGGACGGTGAGACAAAGCGCTCTGGATGAGTACGGAGGAAGCTTTCCAAAATGGAGATTAACAGAATTAGACGTATAGCAAAGTTAAGGAAAATTATTAGCTAAATAATCTTTTCATGTGCACTGGAAAAACATCTAGAAATATCTAAAAATGTCTTAAATTAGGTGTATTTAGCCTTAATTTGAGTAGGTAAATCAGATTATTTTCCAATGGAATGAGTATTTTTACTCTTAAAATAAGATAATTAGATAATATGCACTTGAAATAAAACAATGTCATTGTGTTTTCTTATTTTAAATGTAAATTGTCTTGTTCTATTGACAAAATGTCTCATTTACACCCTCAATTCAGGAACAGATGCAGTTATTTTAAGAATAAAATGACTCTGCTAGATTTCAATTTTTTCCAGTGTGTTTACTTTGTGTAAATCAAGCTAACAAGAAGTTAATGACCAATACATGTTACATAATGCTGATATGTTTTAAACTGCATAAATTTAAAATGTTTATTTCAAAAACATTAATATAACATTAATGTTTATATGTTTTCTGTTAATAACAGTTGATTCAGTGGCGAAGCCAGAAGATTTTTAGGGTTGCAATAACCTATGAACTCTGGTCAAGCTAAAGATAAGACTAACTATACTTTCTTACAGCTTTTGCTAACAAATAGATGCATATATTAAAAGATCTGTGCTTTCTAGATAAAAGGTATAGTGGATACAATTTTTTCAGGTGTGAGTTCTGGGGGAACAACTTTTCCATTGTCATTACTTCATGGGCGTAGT
>NW_015151078.1:285774-287696 GCF_000732505.1 Cyprinodon variegatus | reverse complement strand
CAATTTTTTCAGGTGTGAGTTCTGGGGGAACAACTTTTCCATTGTCATTACTTCATGGGCGTAGTTTTGCATAGGGTCCATAGGGACATGTCCCTACCAAGTAGTTTGACAATGGTATTGTAATGGAATTGGTAAAATTCCTGCTCTGAGTGGGTCGCTCTGTGAGCTAAAGACATGTTTTAGAGTCTCTATATGCCAGTTAACGGTTAATTAATTACTAAATTTGTTGACATTTCAATAATCGATTATTCCAATGACTTGTTTTAGCCCAAGATAAAATACATGATATGGGTTAAATAGAGTAACTATACAATAAATGTATTTGGTGTCCCTTGAATCTATTATTTTGCTTTGTTTCATGATACAGGGAGAATATTTAAAATATAAGTGTGAGTTTTACCTCTGCACAATTGTATATCATCAAAAGACAAAACAGGATAAATCCACATATAACAGACATACGGTATTTAGACTATATTTGGTTAAACAGGCACAGATTTACTTTCTGTTTTAGTCGCTGGTAATTTCAAATGCAAACCTTTTTTAAAGTGGAAAAAATTCATAATTCCTCATTCATCAGAGCCGATGATGCTTCAAACATTGATAAAAAGCATCTAGTGTGTCGTAGCGCTTATAAAATAAAAGAAATGCTGCTTTTCTCTTTAAACAAAATACACCCCGACTTTCACGTCAAGCATAAAAAACAGAGCATGCATAATTTTGCAAAGGACCGATGACATCAGACCAATAGTGTCCCTACCAAAGTTTAAATCAAAACCTACGCTGTTGCATTACTTACCGACTTTTATCATTAATCATTCTGCAGAAAATTTATATTTTCATTATTTAAGACATTTTTATTAAAATAGGTATTTATCTATGATTTAGTTATTTATCTATAAAAAAACAGTAATATATGAAAAATTTAAATGAATATTCCCCCTGAGAGTATTACTGCTGCCACCGTCTGTATTAGAGGGAGAAAAATGGCCCCCCATCTAGCTCCGCCCCTGAGTTAATTGCCAAAATATGACTGAAGAGTCCTTTTAAATTGAGTCACCTTTGTCTCCTTACCCCATTTTTTTCATAAATCTAAAGAAGCTAGGTGGTCTTGATTGATCACAGAAGGTAAAGAATAAATAATCTAAATTCTTATTAATTTCTGATTCAGGAGAATCGTTTAATAAAATATTATTTTAACACGTACTGTTTTACTTACCCTGGATTTGCATTTCAAATTGCTTTGACTATAATTGCTCTTCATTAGTTAAACGCTCATTTGACCTTATTTTAAACTAATTAGTATAAACATTTGGTTTTTAAAACATAAAATCCATGACAAACTGTTGATTATTTAAACAGCGTTTAAATGCACAACATTCGTTTGACAGCCCCCAGGTGGGCACTGAATTTAAAGTTATTGCATAATATCTTTTTATTCATTCCTGTAAAGTTTAATGTTAACTGTTACTTCATTGTCTGGTTGAGCGACCATCTAACCGCCAACCATTGTAGAGCAGCCCAGCATGAACTGGAAACATCACCTACAAGAAGACAAATGTTCCTACTATTTCAGGATGTGTCAGTAATAATAATCATAATTTAAAAAAAAGGAAATATTCTTACATAATTGTACATTGTACAGCTCTCTGTCTTTGAAATATTTTAAAAAATAGCCAAACAGGAACAGCCTCATCTGTTCCTGTTTGCAGAGGTGGAAAGAGTACTAAAAAATTGTAATTGAGTAAAAGTATCTTTACTTCGCCTAAATTCTACTCAGAGTAAAAGTAAAATTACCCATCTCAAAATTTACTCAAGTAAAAGTACAAAAATAACTTCATTTAAAATGTAATTTGAGTCTTTGGACCAATAGAGGAGAGATCTAAAGTTAGCACACAGCTTCAGTCGCTTCAGCTAGTAAC
>NW_015151078.1:281931-284135 GCF_000732505.1 Cyprinodon variegatus | reverse complement strand
ATGCTTCTTTTTCTATGTCTGCTTCTGTCTCCTTGAACCCCAGTGGGCCTCAGCAGATGGCCGCTCACACTGAGCCTGGTTCTGCTGAAGGTTT
This sequence comes from Cyprinodon variegatus, assembly GCF_000732505.1. NCBI lineage: Eukaryota > Metazoa > Chordata > Actinopteri > Cyprinodontiformes > Cyprinodontidae > Cyprinodon > Cyprinodon variegatus. The sequence continues at coordinate 284,041 of NW_015151078.1, read as the reverse complement.
ATTCCTGTTAAAAGGGAGTTTTTGCTCTCCACTGTCGCTCCAAGCATGCTTAGTGTGAGGAATTGCCTTCGAGTCAATGAATCAATGCAATCAACTGTTTTTTTCTTAATTAGAACAAATTCGAATCAATCTGACTGTAAGATCTGGTTGAACTGTAAAGTGCCTTGAGATGATGTGATGTGAATTGGTGCTATAGAAATAAACTGAATTTAATTGAATGTTATGATGCTTTTATCAGTCTATCTTCCAGCCACAAAACCTGCAGATCTCATTTTTTGTTGTTGTGCAATTTCCTTCATCCAAGCCAAAAAAAGATATAAAACATAAAAGAAGAACTGTACTTTAAACCGAAGTTGTTCCCAGTCTATGTGGCAATTAGAAATCTTGTAATAAAGCCCATGAGAAAACCAAAAGGTTTTTGTTTTTTTACCTCCATGTTGCACTTATCCATAAATGCAAATTAGATACAGCTTACGGTTGTAAAGTGATAAATGTCACCCACTGTAGGGGTTGGCTTTAATCTGGTTAGTTGCTTCACTAACACCTAAAAGAGAGTCGAGGCACAAAATCAATAATTTTTAAAGGTTCATTATTTCATTACATTTAAATCCATAATTTAATCATTCTTATAAACTTGGGACGCAGAAAAAACACCAATTAATTTTCAATTTAAGAGTCTGAGAGTATCTGCATTGCAGCTAGGGGCCTCACACTTTCTCTTAAGATATGAGCAGAGCAGAGATAGCCTGTGATCCTATCCACTTAATGACCCTGGACTTTGTTATTTAGATAAACTGCTTATAAATAGGAGGCATATTCCTACGTTCTCTCAAAAGCTGCATGTTAGTCTCTTTAATCACAAAGGAAGCTAAAACGCTGAGAAATGGGAGACGTGGAGGGGAACCAGGAAAGAGAGGAGGTGAGCAGTCAGAGCAGGTAGGTGTCAGATTTGTTAACATTATAAAAAAAACAAAAACATAATCAGGACGATGGATGTATAGCTGTGATCTATAAAGGTAGAGGTGAGCAGCCTTAAATGTTTTATTATATATGCAAATTAATTCAAAATGTTCTGTAAAGCTTTCTGCTTTTCCTCCAGGATCAAGGCTGATCGTGGAGGTGGGGGCCAAAATCTAAAGCAGGAACCAAGCATTTATCTGGGCTGTCTGACCAAGAAACAGCTGATAATCTTATCAGTGGGTGTTGGACTTGTTATCCTCCTCATCATCGTCATTGTCCCTGCTGTGATTCTCACCAGACCAGGTACACCTCTCAGATTCTGTACTTTTACTGCAAATGACTGACAATCACCTGTACTACCAAGAACCTATTAATGCTAAATCAAATGGTAACTAATTCCATGACAAGTACAAGGGCAGAAGTGGGAATAATTTAAATCTGAGATAGCTTCTAGTTAAGCACTGTTACGTCCACCAAGGGCACAACATATTTGAGGACACGAGACAAAAAGATGAGGGTTCAACTAAATATTTTATTTATAAATTCTCTCCTCTTTAGTTTTCTTGGCTAAAGTTAGAGGCCCTCAGATCCCGTGCCCCAAAGGAATCAAAAAATAAAAACCCAAAAGTAACAACATAAAGTTGGACCTGGCAGGCCGATCAAACAGAACAAAACGGTACAGCAGGTGGCCAACCCTATACAGGGCCGTCGAAGCCCCTACTGGTACCGGACTAAAGCACAAAAATAAAAAAATCGAAAATAGGACAACCGGTCCCACCAGGCCAAAACCACAAGAAAAAAAAGTAAGCAACGGCTAACCAAAATACCGCATGGGAGGCTGGAACGTCCGCTGCGGGCCGCAGCGACAAGACAAGCGCGCACCGTGCACCGTGGAACAAGTGGAAGCAGGTGAAAAAGCGGCGTCCAGGTGAAGATGGGAAGGAACGCGCCAACATGCCGAAAGCCAGCCTATTTATAGGCGGACAACAGCACCACAAATTAACGTAATTAACTGGCCAAAAGAATTATTCAACTCCCAAAATATATTAACAAAAGATCCTTCAACTAAAGAAAAGAAATAGACAAAAATCATAATGTGCCCGAAGCACATAACAGCATCTTACGATGCTTCGAATTTAACATACAATTA
>NW_015151078.1:280320-281308 GCF_000732505.1 Cyprinodon variegatus | reverse complement strand
CAAACTAAAAAAAAAAATATTTACTAATGATTCAGTAAATTTAAATATTATTATTGAGTTGTGGTTTTAAAGATAATCTAACAAACCAGTCTCAAACACATTACAGCACCTCGCTGATGAACATTTCACCAACACACCATCAATAGGTGCAGAAATGGGACTGAACATTTCAGAAAACACCTGAACGCAGCGTTTTCCTCAAAGTGTTGGTCAACATTTAAGTTAAGGAACTCCATCAGGCTTATTTACTTGTGTACTATGTACTTACCAGAACATAACCTGTACCTGTAAGGTTTTTACACTGTAACATTTTTTTTTTGTTTGGTTGTAATAAGTAAGAGAAGTAAAAAAGAAAAAAAGTCAGACTTCTGAGATTAAAGTTAAAATTCTGAAAACAAAGTCAAAATTCTAAGATTAAAGTCAGAATTCTCAGAAAAAGTCAGAATTCTAAGATTAAAGTCAGAATTCTGAGAAAAACTTTAGAATTCTGAGATTAAAGTCAGAATTCAGAGATTAAATTCTGACATTTTTTCCATATGAAACTGAAATAAAATTTTAAAAATCAGTAAACTTTTTTAAATTTTTTCTTCCATAGTTCCAGGTATCTGTACCACATCACTTCTGATGTGAATGGTACCCTTCTCTAGCAGTACAACAGTCAAACCTGAGAAGGGCGCCAGATAGACAGTTTTAGAAACAAAAGTAGAATTGCAGCGAATGAAGATGACCCTATCAAACAGTCAAGTATTTAGTTTATTAACAAAATGAAAGATGTTCATGCTAGTTGCCCTTTAACTGTATACTGAGCAGGTAATTCAGCCTTTTGGTTCAGTTGTTTTGGACCAGGGACACATCCAGATGTTCCAGGATGCCTGGAGGACTGGCGTTAAAGATCCCTGGTCTAACAGAATGACTCACGAGGGGAGACCGTTTTCTAGAATTAAAAGGAATTTATTTGACAAACAACATTAAACAACAATAAATTAAT
>NW_015151078.1:276114-277288 GCF_000732505.1 Cyprinodon variegatus | reverse complement strand
GTAATTGAGGCAGGGAGGGAAAACGGCAGGTGAGGGGAATTACTAATTAGGGAGGAGCAAACAGGCCAGATCATGACAACTTGTTTGGCTGCATTAAAGTTTTATTCATTTTGTGTCAACTTTCAGGGATCAAGTTGGACTTTAAGTCTCTGGAGTCTGTGGGTTTCTCTCTGGACCTTCTTAAGGAAAAGCAGGGAAGTGGAGGAATCAACAGGCCTGTGTGGCTCAATGCAGACATCCTCCAAGGTCCAAATGTACCGAGCTTCGTGCCTACGGTCAATGGAACCAGGTCAGACTCCTTAGAGTTCAGCAGAAGGTAAATAAAGCTGTTGGTAAATGACTGTTTTTCAATACTTTCCCAGATTTCTTCAGCTGATTCAGGAGAAGTTTCCAGATGTTACTCTGTCTCCCGGATGGATGGTGTGTATGTCCACAGTCTGAACAGTCTTAGCACTCATAGATTGGGTATTCTTATTTTACGTGTTTAAGGAGGATTTTAGGCATAACTCTAGTAGGCTAAATAAGCGCTTTAGGGGTTTATTTTGAAATCCCTCAGAAAGTGAATGAATAATCTTCTGCTTTTTGTAGACATAAACACTTAGGCAGAAACCTTTATTGTTTGACCGCTGTTATTATTCTTACTCCCATCCTAATCAGGGTCCATTTTCTCATTCTGGTATTATACTGAATAGTGCTGAATGTTGGAAAAAATGTAAATCATATCTCAGTCTTATGTTTACATCTGATCACCATGTTTGCATTTTATCACTGCTGCACTTTAGGAAACTGAAATGCCCTGTGAGCTGTACTGAACGAATTTTGCCTTATATGCAGCCTGTGTGTACACAATGGCAATAAAGTTTGTCTAAGTCTTTTTCTTTTTTTTTTTATGTCAAACCATGGCAAGCATGCCAAAAAAATCAGCAATGTCATTTATTTTTATTTATTTATTTTTCTTTACAGTGTCCTGTCTGGCGATGTGGCAATAAGAATAATTGAGCAAAACAGATTTTAGTTTCACAAGTGGAGCAGTACGGCTATCGGCCATAGTGTTCCACTGGATTTATGCATATAAATAGCTTTATTATAATTCATGGAGGGAGTGTTATGCTACGTTCACACCGGACGCAGCAAGAGCAGCAAAGTCGCGTCTGCTGCTTCATTTTTTGCTGCT
>NW_015151078.1:274146-275206 GCF_000732505.1 Cyprinodon variegatus | reverse complement strand
TCAAATTTTCTTCAACGGAGAGTCTCCAGACTGATCTGCGAGTGAAACCTCGAAAGCTCACGAGATCATGATGGTCTCACAAGGCTAGCGATGATCCTCCTCCGGAAAAAAAAAATGATGCAGAAATATAGGGAGAAACGGGAAAAAAAAAAATACCTGGGTGGAAAAAGTTTGCTATAATGAACGTAAAGGACACTGCAAACATGCATCTAATTCTGTGCAGATTTGAGTCAAATAGTTAAAAGAATTATTTCACACGCAAACTCCAAGAGGGAGTCATTCACATGAGGCGTCCCTTTTTTTTTCAGGGAGTTGGCGACCCTAAATACAGCTAACTTTTGGTCTTTGTTTCAACTCTACTTTTGTCCTGATTATGGGAAGTATGTGTGCTTCACTAGCGATACAAATGTTATAAGGAAGACATGAGATCATTTTCAGGTACAATATTATGTTTCGTAGGTTAATTCAAACAATCAGAAAGTGTCATGCTAGGTTCACACCACGCCATAAAAAAAGTCTCTGCCGCTTAATTTTTTGATGCTTGCACACATTAAGGTTAGACGCGCCTCAAGAGCATCATTGATGCTCGGCTTTCCATACAGCCTCAGGCCCGCTCGCCTCTTGGGGTTTTCCCCTACTATTGGTGGTGGTTGGAAGTAGATGTTAGCGTTTTTCAGGAATGTGGGACAGACTGCACGCACCAGAATAATAAAAGCGAGCATATTTTGCTTGCAGGTTTCTACATTTTAAGTTAATTTAGTTAATAATAAGTTGATAAACTGTTTCAGAGGAGTGATCACAGCTCTCTGCATCAGCATTGCTGTGTCTGACTCCCTGCCAGCTCCCAGATCGGCTCCTCTGATTGGTCGATGTTGCGAGTCGAACAGCAAAAGTTCAATTTTTCCAACTCCAGCAGCTGCTGCTTGAGAAAATTTTTACATTTAAGCGAAGCTTCCGGTGGGAAATTGGCGTACAGAAACCATACATCCCAAAAACAGGACGTACAATTTCTAATAGTCTCTCTGCTGAGACTCGAGCAGAGCGCGGTTTGTGCGCGAAG
>NW_015151078.1:268725-270796 GCF_000732505.1 Cyprinodon variegatus | reverse complement strand
AAGGCAAGGCAAGGCAAATTTATTTATATAGCACAATTCAATACAAAGACAATGCAAAGTGCTTTCCATGATTAAAATATAGGAAAAATAAAACAAAATCAGAGCAAGTAGGAGAAAAATAAAAAATAAATAGTAAAAAAATAAAGAAATTAAAAAAAAAGAAAAAGAAAACAGTGTTTGGACGATGGAATAATTTAATAATAGGGAATTTGAAAAATAATTGCTTTATTTTTCAGAAATCCTTCATTGCTAGAGATTGTATGAGTGTGATAAAAAAAAAAAGGACTTCTGTAAAAGTTTAAAAAAACAATCCACTGGACTTGGTTTCCAAGGATAAAAAGGACAGAGTAGACATTTCAGAAAGAAAACGTTTGGCTGTTATTAAGAGCAGAATGCAATTATTTGATTGGCTTTAGAATTAAATTAATTTGTTTAAAAGTGAATTTTGTTAAATTGAAATAGAATTTAAAGGTCTAAAACTGAATTAATAAGTTTTAAAATTTAATTTTTTGGTATTGAAATTTCCATTTGTCTTCTCTTATTTTCAGCACTCATATATCCTTTAGTACCTTGTGCTAACATGCAGAAGTTGGAGTTGATATGTTAACAGATCAAAGCAAAAAAGATAGAAGTTAAAAACGATGTTTTTCATTTTTGTGGCTTACGCTGAATTGAATGTGTGTAAAGGAAACCGGAGCGGAGTTCGGAAGTTTTATCCTGGAGGAAACTTAATGGATTTTCTTCCTCCGGTTCGCAACTCAAACAGCAACTTCCTCACTGATGTGACCCAAAATGGCAGCCTGGGAGTGCGCTGGTTTCCAGTTACTGACGAGGTCTCCTTGCTTGCTCGGCTCTCAGGTACAAAGCAGCACTTAATCCTCATTTGGTATCTCAGAAACAAAAGCTTGTTAATGTCCCCAAAAGGAAACGGTATTCGATATTCTTCAGGATTTTCTTTAGGCTCAAGAAATGTAAACGTATTCATTAATTGAAGGCAAAAGATACTTATTTTTAAACTTTTCGCTGACTTTAGATTCTTCTCAGAATTCTAACCCAGTTATTGAGCAGAGCTTTTTCATCCTCAGTCTTGCTTTTCAACTATCCTGCAAAGCATTTCTGTTTAAACTCAAGTATAAATCCATGAGGAAGCCTTGCACAGGATGCATTCTAGATCTGTTCTAGTTAAGAGATGCTAATTTTTCAGACACGCTGGCTCATGGGATAAGAATAGTAGAAGTTTTGGCCTAATCGTTAGAGCGGTGCGCTTGTTCTCTGAGAAGGTTGCAAGTACCTGGTTCGATCCCCACTGCCTCCACTCTGGCTCCCTGAGCAAGACCCTTAACCCTCGATTGCACCACACAGTGGCAGCCCACTGCTCGTCAAGAAAATGTGAAGATGCAGAAGTCAATTTCTCCATTGTGAGATGAAAGATCTTCAATTATTATTTTTTTTTTAGTTAAGGAGTCCTGCAGCAGCCTATATAGTTATGTGATTTTCACCTACTGTATATTTAGTACTTATATATTCCACAAAATCCATTTAAAAATAAAAAGTAAAGCTTTTTAACCTGAGAAATAACCGTTTTGCTAAAGAAACTAAAGGCCCTCTGAACCTCCTGACTGCTGTCTATCTACTGCACCTGTGTGTACCTAGATGAAGATGGTGGAATGATAGTACTTCATGTTGTTTCGGACAAAAATCAGCCTGGAGTTCCTGTAATACGTCATTCTGGAAGCAGCTTGGAGTCCTTCACACTGAAGGTAAATCAGTGTAGACAAGCCTACTTTCCTTTAATTACACATAGCCTCACAGCCATCACTTCAACACACAATCACTATGTTTGATATTTGAGAGCAAATATTGGCTCTATCTTCCATTTGAAGATGTCTCTGTAAGGTTTCTTTAGTCCCACCCTGACGCTGATCAGAATCATCTAATAAAGACACATTCATTAGATGATTCCACATTTATGAGGTGAATAAATGTCAGAAGATCTGTGTAAATATGTTTATTTGTGTATATTATATATATATATATATATATATATATATATATATATATATATATATAT
>NW_015151078.1:262698-267285 GCF_000732505.1 Cyprinodon variegatus | reverse complement strand
TATATATATATATATATATATATATATATATATATATATATATATATAAACATATATACATACGTACATATATAATGACATAACTATCTCATTATTATGGTTAAACCATGAATTGTTTTCTCGAGATTACAAGATAATTATCTCCAGAAAACAGTTATCGATTTCTTGAGATAACAAGATGATTGATCTGTATGAAAAATGAATGAGGCTGCTAACAAGTCCATCTGTGCCTGGGGGCCCCGTAGTCGTAAAGTCACCGCACCGCCTATGCGAAAATAATCAGTTTTTTAGTTTCCTTTTTCTTTTTACTCATTGTCATCTGACTGTTTTTTAATGAAAATCTTTAATCTGGACTTATTTTGGGGTTAATGCATTTTATACCTGTTACAGGTGTAACACTGGGGCTGTTCAGAAAACACCCAGCGCTAAGGCGCCAGAGTCATAGGTCTAATTGCTTATGAATCAGAACTGGAAGCAAATCATCAAACTTAAACTCAACTTGTTTTCTCGAGAAAACCACCATAAGAAACTCAACCTGTCTGCCACATTAACCATTCAAGCCTATTTTCTGAGAACTACTATTGAACTCCAAATATTTGTATTGCTCCCATTTGATTTAAGAGGAAATAAGTGGCTTACTGCATGTGTAAACAAATACTTTAGGTGTCCACTTTTGTCTTTTTAACCCTAATGTAGGATTTGAGGGGAAATGTAGGAAGTAATGTTTACAATATAGATGCATGGTCTTATATATGAATATTCTGTTTTTTGAAGAAAGTCCTTGAGCTTCTGGGACAGAGGGCCGATGCACCCTGGGGTGTTTATCTTCGGATTCACAATCATCAGCTTCTAGAACGTTCTCTAAATCTGCTGCAGGCAGCTTATGGCGCAGAGGAGCTCTATCGACCCATCTGGATCAGCATGGAGGACGTAGACAGCAGCAATGCCACAAACGTCTGTATTATTAAAAACTTTACTTTTTGAAATATTTGAGAAAATAAGAAAATATTGGCCATTACATATAGAAGGGCCGTTTAAAGCGATATGGTTTCCCTATGAAAGAAAAAGCCAAACGCATGGGCCTGTTTCTTTTTTTTTATTCGGTTCTTAATTTGCTCTCTGCATGTCCGGTGTTTATTGCAGGACTTTGTGTCCAGCCTGGAGGAGTTGTTCCCATACGTCACTGTGGTTTCTGTTGAGCAGAACTGGCCGCCTCTGATCCCAGCGGCTCTGACAGGCCTGTCCCAAAGGGTTGCTGTACACCTGATGTCGGCATCGTTGCTCAAACCACAAGAAATTCCCTTTCTGGAGCAGGTGGACAAATATGACTTTGTAGTGGAGGTGGACCCAGAGGATGAAGCCCAAACCATTACGATTTTGGAAAAGCTCATGGCCCAACGAGCAGGAAACGCAAAAACAAATCTTTACAGGATAAGCAGCCGATAAATAAATTACTAAATTCTTGAATAACACAATCATATGAGGTCCACTCCAAAAAAAGGAAATAAAAAACAATCCACTGGACTTTGTTTCTAAATTTGAAGATGCTTTGCTTCGCATCCAGGAAGCTTTTTCAATTAAAAATTCTATTCATTTTGAATTGAAAAAGCTTCCTGGGTGGGAATCTTAATGTCCTCTAACTTTGAAACAAATTCCCGTGGATTGTTTTTAATTTTCTTTTTTTTTTTTGGAATGACTATGACCTCGATGAATGAGAATCTTCACCAGGATGTGAGGCCATTATGCACTTATATCTGGAGGCTGAAAATGTAAAGTCCTGAAGTTATTTGCTTTTTTTTTTTCATTAATTAGTACAGAAAAATACTGATCAGTGATTAAGTGAAACTGAATAAAGCTTTCTTGGTCCTTGTTAGAGTGATAATTATAAAATTATTGTGTGGACATATAAAAACATTGAAAGAAAGAAGATGCTACATTTCTATCCGGTGATTCAATCAGAAGGGTCATAAACTTTTATGACCTCCATCCAGGAGGTCATGAGGCAGAGTCACACGGTTGTGCGACTTCCATCCAACCAGATGGTCATTTCATCTTATGACCTGCATCCTGCCAGATAATCATTACTGGGTCTTCTGTTTAAGGCCTGCCCTATTATGTTGTAAACTGTTAATAAAAGGCTTTGCTGTGAAGGGATCTGGGAGAGAGTGTGTGCTGGTTGGAGCCTGCAGATTCTCTCCCCTTTGCAGAGGTTGACTTTCCAAAACCCTGTCTGTGTTTGATCATTTCCTCTTAATCTTTTAAACTCACATTTCTCTGGATTAAAACCCAACAGTCTTCATTAAAGTATGTATTTTTTTCTTTTTGCACAACAATTGGGGAGTGTTGGCCTAGTGGTTAGAACAGTACACTTGCTCTGAGAAGGTTGCAAGTACCTGGTTCGATCCACACAGCCGGTTGTCTGGGTCCCTGATAGAGGTGTAAATGATAATTATTTGTATCGATGCATCCATCCAACAGTCGACGATCTGATGCATCGATACGTCTGCAAGAGTATCGATTCATGTTTTTGTTTTTTTCTATTTTTATACATTTGCTCCTGGGTGTAATTCTCCCTCCCGTGCTGCGGTGGCGCTAAACCTATTTTGCCCTCCTACNGTCTGTGGAGGGGGCGGGACGTCTGGAGCCGAGGTATTGCATTGCACTCATTGCACTGATTATGTGCAGTATTTTTGTAGTATTTTTTGATGCAACTTTTCTACTTCTGTTATTTGCTGTTGATTCTAAAAAAAAAAAATGCATAACGATATTACAGCTTTCATTGATTTATTTCAAATTTGAAACATTGTCTAGCCTGTAAGTAAAAAAAAAAAAAGAGAAAAAATTGACCAATTAATCGAATCGTATCGTGGTGTATTCTTGAGTATCGAAAATAATCGAATCATTGGGTCAGGAAATCGATACTGAATCGAATCGCCATGATGGATGTGATTTACACCCCTAGTCCCTGAGCAAGACCCTTAATCCCACACTGCTCCCCAGACGCCACACAGTGGCAGCCCACTGCTTTCTAAGGGGATGGGTCAAATGCAGAGGTGAATTTCTCCAGTGTGAGATTGAAAAAAATCCAATTATTATTAATTGTAACAAGCTTGTTGATGGCCTACCTTAGTCACATTTTTGCAGAGTATTAGCAAGAGCAAGAATAAGTTACTTCAACCATTAAATTCAAAATTTAAGCAAAACATTCTAACTCTTTCTAAGACAAAAACTGAGAACTCTAGGAAATGTTTTTGGTTTCTGGGGAGCAGACAGATGATCGTACGACGAATGGAATCAGTTCAGTAAATTAATTAGAGTTTGCTGGGCAGAAGGTCCAATCAGTCCACAAACTAACCCTAACCCTTTAAATTAAGGGTGTGCAAAATAATCGTCATGATTTTTTTTGTGATCTACTGCATCGATTCTTGAAGGCAAGAATCGGTTATAAAAAAAAAATGAACAAATAAAACACATGTATGGTTGGCGCACATCAGCCAAATTCAGTTGCTTTCAGTTATGTATCAATTGAAGACACGATCCAGATCACAGCCACTGGTAAGGGCCGTATCTTTTTCTTACAGTGTTCAGTGAAAATATCGCAATGCATCGCAATACATCGCAATATTTCAAGTATCATGATGCATCGTGATAGAATCGCATCGTGGCATGTGAATCGTGATTCGAATCGAATCATGACTTCTTTGCCAATACCCACCCCTACTTTAAATGGTAATGCAACAATGTCCACTGGTCTCTCTAGGAGAGAGCGCAAAGGCTTACAACTTAAGCAACTGCTCTTTGACTCGGCCCAGATGGCTGTTGTTCTTTGGCAATGAAATATTTAACGATCCTTTAGAACGCCCCTAATGGCCATTAACACCCTCAGGTGATCTCCATGGCCAGTAGGAAAGATCAAAGCCACCTTTTGTTTGATTTTTGTTCATCTCAGTGCTCCCCACCACTAATGGGAACTGAAGAAGCCTCTTGGTTGAGAGGAGAAACGTCTTCCAGAAAACTTCCTGTCCAGTTGCCTAGACTGAACCTCTCAAGTTTGACCATGACCTGGATGACTGATGATCATCACAGATATCTTACATGGATCACAAATCAGTATCAACAACACAGATGATGAGTAATGATCAGTGATCGGCTGTTTTATAGGGTTACGGTTCTGCATAGTTAACTCACCAGGGGTTCTGGTCGTATCTGTGGAAGAGCACACGGCTTCCCACTTCTGTCAAGAACCTCAAAGATCATGAAGGCAGAGTTAATTACCCCCCAATTACACTACCCTCTGAAAAACGATCTGTACCGAGCTTAGATCAGTTAACCACGCCAAGCTTGGTTCCTTACGAGAATTTACGCCGCGCGCTAGCATGGTTCCTTGCCTCCTTGTGATGACGATTTATGGTACTACTGCTCTCTAGAGTTTGAGGAGTAAAAAAATGTTGAGATATGTCTGTTCTTAGCCTCAAAGGCTCCAAACGAAAGTCATGAGAGATAAGAATGAGTTCACACAGCCTCCTTCATGGTATGAAGGCGAGGACTGCTGTTTGGAGAAGATCCATCTGGCCAGTGAATGATATA
>NW_015151078.1:251527-260658 GCF_000732505.1 Cyprinodon variegatus | reverse complement strand
ATATTAACCTAAGTGGGAATGACCTTGATGAACTGAATTTGTTTTTCCTCCAAATGTTTGTGTGGGAAAGTTCTTTGTATGCAGGGGTGGGGTAGTTCCATGGGAGAGAAATTGTGTTGGGATTTTGTAAGGTATAAATGTATGTACTGAACTTGCCCCAGTCAGAGCTTTTCTCTCTGTCTAAGGACGTAAAATAAATTTGTACCTTTTTCTTGCAAGAAATGCCTCTATTAGTTTCTCCAAAACTTTACAAGGTAAATGAGCAAACCAACATGGTGGCAACCCTAACATTCAGGAAGTTGGGTTTTGTTATTGTGATATGGCCTTGTTTGCAGAGATAAAGGCGAAGAAGGCAGCCTTTGGTGAATTTACTTGACAGAGTCTGCTTTAGGGAAGTGGGTACGACAAACGATAGTCTAATCAGGGCTTGCAGAAGCCAAGTAGAATCATCACTGGAAATTGTGTGGCACTGTAGGGAAGCTAGGATTTTTATGTGTCTGAGTGTCTGAAGTTTGATGATTACAGAGGCTGACTGTAAGGATTACTCATTCTGCTCATGCACTTTATCTGAGAACTGAGTCGGAACTGAACAGCGCCGAGCCATATTGATGAGCTAGTTCAGTTCTGGCTCAGTTCTCAGATAACAAAGAGCGCATGAGCACACACCGTCATCTCTTTAAAGTCAGACTATGGAGACAGTATAGTACCCGACTCTCTGCAACCAATGAAATATCCCAATGATAAAACATAACTTCTTGAATTGTACGGGCGCGGCCATGTTGATTTGCTTGTTTGCCCCTAGAGAGCAGTAGTACCGTAGATCGTCACTGTCTGTGTCCAAATTTTGCACAGATCGGTTTTGAGAGGGAAGTGTAAATGGGGCTATAAAACTTTTGTCATTTTGCACACAGAGTTAGCCTCGTGAGACCATCCTGATCTCGCAAGATTTCACTCGCAGATCAGTCTGGAGACTCTCCGTTGAAGAAAATTTGGAGCCGTTCACCAAACGAACGTCCAATCAGCGTTGGCTTTGAGGCGGGTTGAGGTGTGACGCAACGAGAAGCGCGACAGTTCAGTCTAAAGAACATGGTGGCTTCAGCCGATGAAACTAGCGTTAGCGTGGCTATCGGGCAAGTTTTATCGGAATTACAGAGTATTTCTTCACTGAAAGAAGAGCAAAACACTGCTCTGGAGGCTTTTCTCAGAGGAAAAGATGTTTTTGCTCTTCTCCCGACTGGTTTCGCAAGAGTAGCCTGGCTTGTGGTTGTGTTTTCGTCGTCGCTCTGTTAGTACGTCATATGCTTGTTGATCTGATTGGTTTATTTGGCCCGTCTATCACCAACATAGGCCAATCAGCTAACCAGTATTTTCGCCCCTTCCCAAAATTACTTCAACTGAAGATTTCCAGATGGATATGCGGAGCAAATCCATCTGGCGGAGTCAGGTTAACACAGAGCTGTACAAAACAAAATTTTGTTTTGTACAGCTCTTACATTTCCAGCACTGATCAAATGTAAAGTGTGGGAGAAAAAAAAAACAAGGTGCAAAAAAAATGTGCTGATATGGGAAATTCAGAGCATTAAATATATATGGTGCAACTATGCAGTGCATTGTCAAGCATGTCTTTGTTACCGCTATGCCGTAACTGATGCAGTTCAAACCTGAACATGACTTGTGTTTTAGTCAAACTATTTTCATTTGTGTTTTCAGGAACTTGAAGGTTTTAGCTTTCAAATGATATATCACATGTGTAATTTAGGCTTATAGTTCCTTAGTTATTTGCTTTTCCATTTGGGTATGCAAAAAGATGAGGATTACTTAAAATTAGGTGGAAGCTATTAAAGGGTATGTATACTTTTTCAAGGAACCGACCTCAAAGTTTGCAGGATTATTAAAACAATTTTAAAAAAGCAAGAGTGCAGGCAGTGATATAAACAACATTTTTATTTTCATGATGTAAATTATATTGCCTTTGAAATTTGCTTCAGTTGTACTTGCAGCTACACGCCAACTAAAACATTGATCACTGATGTGAACTAGTTCAAACCAGTTCTGCCACTGCCGTCTTTGACAAAAATACCACACTTCACAAAAACGGTGAACAAGTGATGAGCTTTAAAACAATGCAAATATCACATTCAGTATAAAATATAGAGCAACATATACAGGTTTATCAAATTTATCACATTTTATTTCCTCGACTTTGCTTAATATGTGTGTAAAGAGCTTTTTCCACACTATGAACGTCTTTCAAGTCGAGACCCAAAACAGAACATGAGGCACAGTTTGCAAAGACAAGGCAATAGACGTCCAACATATGGAAGCATACAGACCTCTTTGGGCCATAGTCTTGGCATTTTGTGAAGCTGCTCTCTAAGAACGGACGTCCTTAGCATTGCTTGTTATTAACTGTGATTTACAGCCTTGGCCTCAAAATAAGGAGACAATATGTGCATTTATTACTAGAAAAGTGAACAACATGATTATTTATCTGATGGTCAGCATGGAACAACATTTAAACGCCCCAACAGTAACTGTAACCGAAGCATCTATCAGAGAAAAACGAAGGCCATGATAATAACAGAAAGGCCTAAAAAACATCTTTATGTCAATGATCAACATCATACCTTGATCAGGAAGTGCAAAACATTTTTAATTTCATCCCTTTAAGTTACTTTCAAGTGTTTCTAAATGGATTAGGGACATAAAATCGCATCGTTTATGACCGAGATAATCCACCGATTTACAAGACGTAACCACAACCTTCGGTGGGGAAGCCGTTACTGAAGGAAAACTCAACGTTGGCTGTTTCTAGCATCAGTGAGCTGCTTAATAAGGTTAGAGCGTTAGAAGCTCGCAGGAAGGAAACAGAGATGTGTCGTTTACTACTTTAAGATGAGGAGGAACCGGAAAGCAGAACAGATTTCCAGAAAACTCCAGGGAATATACACACGCTGCTGTTTATAGCTGTAAATGCTAGCCACTCTAATAAAAGATAATCAAAAAATTGGGAAGAAAGGTTGATTCAGTAGTTATGCTTTACAGCTATTGCATGATTTCTCTCACAATGTATTTTCCCACATACAGTGTGATGCCCTCGCTCACAGCAGATAGATTGAAAAAAAACCCCCAAAAAAAACAACAAAAATGACATTGTCAGGGTTGACGTTTGTAGAATCAACAGAAGAACCTGCGCCATAAATGTACTCTAATTCATGACACGAAAAGCAGGATAGTGCCATTGGGTTCATTTGGTTACTAAAAATGTTTATTCACATTTTCTGGTGCATATTTTTGTACCAGAATTTAAATCAGGGAGACCCCAATTATCAGTACCCATGTTTTTGCAAATCTTCAGCAAATTTTTTTAAAAGTCAAAAGGAGAAAATGCTAATTAGATGCATTTCCATCATCAGTTTACGTTACGCTTGGCTATGGTAAACATGAAATAGAGTTAGCAAGCTAGCACAGACCACAGATCAGTGATAGACTGATGTTTTAAGGAATGTTAGAATAAGGCAAGTTGTAAGTTACTTTATCACGTCAGCTAATATTAGCCACAGTTCATGGGAGACATCGAGAGAGAAGTTTTATTCTAATGCTGCATTCAGAACGCCATCAGCAGCAGAAACATTTGATCAGTCCTGTGGGGGAAATATTCGCTACATCAGAACTGATATGAAAAAGAGTTCCTATCGCCTCTTTAGTGAGTTTGGCCACCTCAGCTGGGCTTTAAAACTTCACTGCAAAATTCACAGAAAAAAAGATGATGGAAACGAATCCATTCACTCTGCAGAAAGAATAGTTTGCTGCAAGTTTTTCCCTGTTCAGGAACTGTACACTTCCAGGACTCTGGGGCAAGCAGGAAATGAACCCTTGCACTTGACTCCTCCTCTCTGTTTGGAAACAATCTGTTTTAGATTTTCCCCTTTAGCAGCAAGAAGTTGTGGTCAATCAGGACCAAAACTTTTCACTAGAGAAAACAGCTTCTTCCCGTCTGCTACTAGCCTCCTTAACAAGGCCTGGGCCCCCCACCACTGACACTTTCCGCTCGCTAGGATTATGAATACCTCACTGTGTGTAGCAAGTATACTTTGTTTAATTGATGCTTCAAGCATAGAACCTTTTTTGTAAATGCTCATTCGTTTAAAAAAACTTAAAAAATTACACTGCGAAAAACATTTTCGAAAAAAATGGTTTTAGGAGTAACTTGGCTGTTTTCTCAGATTTTATTTTAAATGCATTTATTTTATTTTTGACAATTTTATTATTTACATTTCCTCTTTTAAAATTTAGTTTTATAAAATCATTACTTTTCAAATTCTGATCCTATTCTCTTCAATTTAAGCCCAATGGATGGAGAAAATGTTGCCATCAACCACGCAGGCCGATAGATGCAACTTTGCTTTTCACTCCAGATAAAATCCCGCCCCCAATAAAAGGAGAAATTAAAATAAAATTTGTATATATCAAACAAGCAAGGTTAATCTAAAACAGTTTTTTTTTTATAAAAACATTTTTCAAAAACGTATTCTTTGTTTGCAACAATAACGGAAGAACTTCACTTCATACAAGAGAAAATACAATTTCATTTAATCTCATACTGTTACTATTTTGAATATTTGCCATGCAGCTCTTCCTCTGCTAAAAGTATGCTATTATTCTCTATTCTCATAACATTTCCGTATTCCTCTCTGAACTTATCTGGATCAGAGGGTTCAGGTCAGAAGAGACAGATTTTATTTTAATCTTCATCTGGATTTGGTGTAAAAGGAAGAAGGATTATGGAAAAGCAACTTCTGCGCACTAGTAAATATGGAAGCGGATCTGTGAAGCTGTTGGTGCTTTTCTCTTCTAAAATATCTACAGAATGAGAAGCTGGCATCATTAAGTATTTAAATAAAACATATTTTAAAGTATGATCTTGTTGAGGGGGCTAATAAACTAAAAATGGATCATAAAAGAGTCTCGGACAGGATCATGATCCAAAATGTCAGAAGTCAAAATGCTCCTTTTGGTGAAAAAATGTTCAATGTTCTATTATTTCTTTTCAGGTCTGCTGAAAATTAAAGCAGGAATTTTTCAATACTTTATTAATTTTAAGTTTGTTTTAGACACCAGTGGTCTTAAAAAAACAACAGTGTGGATAAAATGAGTAGAAATCCTGCCAGTTTTTATCTTTAACAGACAAACCGGTTGTTTCTGCTTTCTTTCTAACGGCATCATGTCTGGTGTTTGCTACTAATCGGTTTCTTCTACAAAGGACTGCTACGATAGAGAAAAAATAAAGCACTCTGATTAAATTATGCTACTTAGACTGAAGTGGATGATTTTACTTTCAGCGTGTGACTTTTTGGAAAAAAAAAACTACAGCTCTCATTACAGCAAGAAATTTAGTTCTGGAAGAGTTCGGAAAAGTGCAAAAGTAGGAATACTGAGTGAGGTGAAGGCAAAGGACAGGAAAGAAATAGCAGATAATCACTTTTATCATCCATCCGTCCGTCACACTCGCCTCTCTTATTCTGGGTTTTATAATACAAGCTAAATAGGATGGATCCAGCATCTGTCTGACTGAATCCCAAACTGTGAGGGAAAACTGGACAGAAAAAAAATGGGCACTACTTTCCCATTTCAGGAGAAAACCCGATTTATAACCAGGCGTTTTTTTTTTATAGCGATGAGCCAACAGTCCTGTTTCCTCTACTAAATAAATAAGCACCAACAAGAGGAAATGCACACAAACTCTGAACACACCAAAACAGGACCAGACTGTTAAAAACCTTTTGGTTTCCTCTCCAATCCAACCCATTTTACACACAACACTGGTACAGTCTAAAGCCTTTTGGTTTCATCAAAAAAACCTCTATTTTTTTAGTTGGTATGCAATTTGTACCGTAACCGGTAGCCAGCTGAGAGACTGAGCTCGACATGTTGAGAACAGAGCTGTAGTGTCGACCTGAAGAGTTTCTGTCAGCTTTCCTCAGGCTGTTGCTAAAAGTTCCTGTGGTTGCTGTAGGAGACGGAGAGCGGCGGCGCGCTGGGGACGGCGGCGCTGGTCGGGGAGCAGATCTCCGGCGGGTACGGCTTCAGGCCTCCCTGGTTGTTGTCCACCAGTTTGCGCACGACGATCCGGCAGAAGTCCTCGTCGTGTTTGTGACAGTTGTCCAGCAGCTGGCGGACCTTGGCGGTGCGCGTGGGCTGGTTGACCACCAGCTCGTAATCTTCTCGCATCAGCATGGAGCGGGCGAGCAACGCGTCCAGACTCTGGTTCAGGCAGGCCTCTGTCATTTGGAGGACGATGTCCTCTCGCCGCATCTCTATCCAGCGAGCGACGGGGCCTTGGGACGTGGCGGGGAGGTGCAGAGGAGGCGAGTGATCAGCTGCAAATTAAAACAGATAAATATGCTGATGAAGATTCTCAGTCATCCGGGTCATAGTCATTCCGTAAAAGTTCAAAAAAAATTTCACGGGACTTGGTTTCCAAGATTTGAAGACGTTTCGCCGCCTCTTTTTCTTGAATTAAGAAAGCTTCCTGGAGAGGTGGCGAAACGTCTTTTTTGAACTTTTACGGAAAACCAGATAAACACGACATGTAGCTTTATTCTCTCGCATTTGGCGGCCATCGTCTGACCGACTGTACCTTTCAGGTTGAGGTTCTCCATCGATGATTCAGCCTCGGCGGTAGGCATGGCAGACGCGATGGGAATGTTTAGATCATTCATAAGTTTGTTGGGCTGGAAGCAGCTGACCTCAGAGGGATCCTTCAAAGACTGTGGATGCTCCAGATTGGGAACAATGAAGGAGGAGGGAAGGCTTTCTACCAAAACAAGAAAATAAACTCAGAACCCATCGTCAAACTGAGGATAGGACGAGCTTGCATTCTGGATGCTACAAGACCTAGACCTCCATTATTTGAATGTCAGCAGACAGCAAGAAGCCTCCCAGATCTCCAGATGCATTTGAGATATCAAAAAAGTACTCCAGAGTGTTGTTCAGCATGGGGGTGAGTAGAAAATGAAGGCTAATCATGTTTTGGGTGTACTATTCCTTTAATCCCGGTGCTTTCCACCGACCCCTACCCTTCCTCATTTTTTAGGAGTGGACAGAGTAGTTAATTTAATTGCTAAAGAGATGCTACCATTTAATATTGTTGAAAACAAGTACTTTACTCTGCTACGTTGGATATGTGGTCAAGTTAAAGTTTTTTTTTTTTTATTAAAGCTACAGTGTGTAATTTTCAGCGACATCTAACGTCCAGACTGCGGACCGCAGCAACATGAACATCTCCCCCCCACCGCTTCTCCCCCCCAACAGTACGGCAAGCGTTACGGGACAAAATGTCTTCCACGACGTCCGCATCACCTACCTTCTCAAGTGATGAGGTTTGTTTACATAGATAATTTTAATACTGCCATCTATTGTTCAGTACCGTCTCAGTTCATCTCTCTCAACTTGCCGTAGTTACTTTCGAGCGTAATGGGCGATCTCGCAATCGCTAGTTTGTTGGCTCTGCGCTGCCGTAGCGCAAAGATGTCTGCCTCCATGGCTGCGAGACCCGCTCCTATGTAATTATAAATAATGAATTCTAAGGCAACGCAAATATTAAGGTTAAGAGGCTGAGCTCGTAGATGATGATAAATAACATAGTTATGTATAATATATTACATTTCTGACTGTATATCCCTGTAATTATTACACACTGTAGCTTTAAATGGCAGTTTTGCCATCTTTTTTAAAATCTAATGATATACAGACTTTATTATCTGTACTGTTTTGGTTGAATGTATTTTTATTTCCACTATGGTTTTATCTTGTTAGTTTTTATTCAAGTGTATTTTTAGTTAACAGAGACTGAGAGTCCATTTGATTTTTATTTCTCGTTTTATTTTGTTAACCAGTTCCAATGTTAAGTGTTCTGTTGAAAATAAAGTGTTTATCTTTGGTAGGAAATCGCATGTATTATTACGTCATTTCCATTAAATCAGTGTAAAAAGGTCTTTAAACAATATTATCGTTTATCGCAATAATTTTCTAAACAATTAATCGTTCAGGAAAATTTGTTATCGTGACGGGCCTAACTGGGACGGAACTCAATGGGAAAGTAAATAATTCTCATTTCAGCCGTTGCGTTTATTAGCTGTGACAAATGAATGAAGATGCTATGACCGAAAAAAGTTGATTGACAGATGGACGTTGATATATGATTGGCTGAATTTAGGTGTTCAGGCTGACGTAGAACTAACTGGCCTGCAGAAGATAATGAAAAAACAAAACAAAAAAACACTGATTTTAAGATGGGATTTTTTTTTAAAATAGAAATTTTCAAAATTTCTGATAAAGAGCACATTTATATAGATATTTAACCCAGAATGATTTGACATTTAAAAATGATTTCCCTACGACTTTAAATCGAGCTTTATGTGACTGATCAACGCAAAGAAGCAAAAAAGTCGTCAAACAGATGCTTTATGCGTTTATAATTAACACTTTTCTTCCAAGAAGCGGCTTTCAGGGTAGATGCAACTGAAGACGCCGCTTGTTCAACGTCAAACAGCATAATTTAGTCAGACTGGATAGAGAGCATTAGCTTCCCCACTAGCTGAAGGTCTAGACTTTGACTAGGCCAATTAAACAGATGAACATCCTTTAGAAATGTTCAGTTGCTTCAGTGTTTCTGCATTACTTTGTGTTGCGTCAGTCACATAACGACATTTCTGCATCACATAAGTGATGTAGGTTTTTTCAACAGTGATGGCAGATCAGGAAAGAGATCGTTACGTTTAGAGGAAGCAGCATGAGTGCTGATGAGGGCGCCTGGCAGGGAGATGTTTTCCTCCTGAGGGGAATAAGATCCTGAGCAGGAAGCTGACGAGGTGCACTGCTGAGAGAGAACAACACATGGGAGTCAATATATAAAGCAGAGGGAGAGGAGAGCATCACTCTAACCTTTCAGGCTACTTTCTATTTATAGACAGACACTTTTTTCCACCAACAAATTAAAGGTTTCCTTGTCCAAATGCTTTTAAGCCTTTAAAGAAAGTTTATATTGTGGGAAAAATCTACTTTTATACCCAGGGTTCCTAGAGCATAAAGCAAGTTAAATTCAAGACTTTTTAAGACTTTTAATGCCA
>NW_015151078.1:247310-249778 GCF_000732505.1 Cyprinodon variegatus | reverse complement strand
ATTAGGAACGGGATGTCACTTAAGCTCATATGTGAGTCAAGGCAGGTGAGCAAATACTTTTGGCAATATAGTGTATCAGTAAATACACCCGTCTGAACCGTCACCATGGTTACATTCCTGACAGCTGTAGTTCTGTATCAATAAAAAGCATTGCTGTCTAAACTGTCCTCCACCACGGTGTGACCCGCATTGATATCTAAAAGCAACAATAAGGATTTTTCCACAGCATTAAGCTAAACAAACCAGATAAGCTTTTACTGTTCAACACAAAGCAGTCTTTGTTAGTTTGGTAATGATTTCTCAGTGCTGGGTTTCTGCACAGGTTACACATATAAACCAAACAAAGTGAGGTAGGCATTAATATCACTATTATTAAGCATAACAGTTCATGTTAAAACAAACCCATCCCTTTACTAACTTCTAGCTAAATTTACTGACTTTTGTTTTACAAAATTTGCTTGTTTCTATATTTACCAAACATGCATACTTTAGAAAAGAACAAGTTACATCTCAGGTATTAACAGTTCCAATATAGATTTAGGACCTCGCCACAGCACAGAAAACCAACCCCTTAAACATTGTGGGCTTTAAAGCGTTCTTGAGGCTGGACATAAGGCAAGGCAAGGCAAGGCAAATTTATTTGTATAGCACAATTCAGCACAAAGACAATGCAAAGTGCTTTACATGATTAAAATACAGGAAGATAAAACAGAATCAAAGCAAGTAGGAAAAATAAATAAATAAAAAAAATTAAAAATGCAGAAAATAAGCATAACCATCACTCGTACCATTCTCCTTGAGAAAACTATGATCTACTGAAATAAAATCAGACTTCTCAGGTTATTCATCTGAAATCGGCCAAATCCCAGCCATCTCCTCTCCATTGGTGTCCCTCAGGGTTCCGCTCTTGGTCCTATCATGTTCACAATTTAGTTTTTGCTCATTTGCTTCTTAAATTCAACATCAATGTTCACCGATATGCTGACGATACCCAGCAATAAACCGCCACTAAACCCTCCTTTATCTCCTCTAGTTTTCAATTAACTTTCTAAAACTCATTGAGACCTAATCTATGCTACAGAGTCCTTCCAGTTTTACTCTCATCATCAACAACTCAACCAGTCTGGTTAGGAGTCTGGGTTTTTTTAAACCCACATCAACAGCACCATCCAGCCCGCCTACAGTTGGCTATTTACACTTATAGACTAGGAATAGCTCAGATTGCTGCTGCCTGATTCATCTCCAGAAGAACAACCGATACGTTTACCTGTATATGGACAACTTCTCTGGCCCTCTAGACATCCAGAATGTTTATTCTAGATATGAAGGATGTCATTTTGTTTGAAAATGTCATTTTGACAAGGAAAAAAAATTATTTTCAAATATCAGGAATACATATTCAGTCAAACTAATATATAACAAAACGGCCTGCCATAGATTGTTGTAAACATAAAAACATTATGGGGGATGTGGAGGCAAGCAGACATTTTTTGTCTTGTCTTTTAGGGTGCATGTGTTAGATGTATGTAAGGGCATGTGTGGGTGGAGCTGTAAGTCGGTGTTGCATGTGTCTGGAGCTGAATGATTGTCTAATGAATATCACTTGGATCGGCTCAGCTTTCTGTTGGTTTGTCTGATACAGAGAGAGGCTAAGGCAGAGTGCAAATATTTCTGTTGATTGCAAGTTTAAAGCCTATTAAGTCTGCAAGTCTATTTACTGTATAATGCTTCACAGGAAAATGGTTCAATAAACATCCCTAACTGAAGTAAAGCTTTATGTGTCATCCTTGGATTGAGCACGTTGAACATCCCTGCTCCCCTCTCTGCGACTAATTATTGGATGATAGTCACTTACTGGGGAAATTAGATTAGATGTGTCCATTTAGGTGAAATCATCTGGCAGCAGGTAAAGATAAACTATAAAAACATTGTTCTAACAGGTAGGACCTGTGCATCATCTCATGGGGTTCCTCTTCATGTAAATTCTGTCTTCTATCACACAGGCTTTTTCCGGCTGCTTCGGATGTTATATCCCAATAAATGGTCATTATTTGTGGTTATCAGTCCCACAGAATGGCTTCAGAGTTTGCCACTAGGCTCAGTAGGTTATTACAGAATGAATCCTAGTCCTGAGGTAATTAATTTTCCCCGCTGAATTCATTAATCTATGGTCAATTGATAAACTGCAGCGGTATCTTCACGGGTCTGCCTAAAAGGTGGATCAGACAAATGCAGCTGATCCAGAGTACTGTCTGCATCTACTGTCTACTATCAGTCTATAAATCACTGAATAGATCAGCACCTAATTACAGACTTGCTGTCAGTGGATCAACAGCCAGACTTCTTAGGTCTACTGTATCTACTCTACGCACACAGAAACTAGGGGTGGAACGGTTCACAAAATCCATGGTTTCGTGGTCATGGTTTTCGGTTCGGTTCGGTATATGTTGATTGTTACACCGAAATCC
>NW_015151078.1:243868-246484 GCF_000732505.1 Cyprinodon variegatus | reverse complement strand
TCCAACTTTTTTTTCAACTGCAGTAAAAGAGCATGGAGGGAACAATCGTTGAAATGGCAGTTATGAGGAGCTGCAGAGATTAGTGTCCTCTTTAAATCTGGACTCGAGACACTATGAAAACCAGAATTAATAAAAGGAAGCAATATAAAACAATCATAACAAATCAGTGGAACAAGCTGCTGTGGTCACATGAGACCGAAACTGAGGCTACATACAAAACGAGAACACATCAGCGCCTTTAGATGATGAAACACGATCGCGATAGTGTCATGCTGTGCTGTCACCATTTTTTTCATATACTAAACTTATTTTAAATATTCATTATTATTATCTTTAATTATGTGTGTTAACTTTCTGCCTTAGCAATGTACTTTTCTTTTCCTTTATTTTCCCACTAATGGCTCTTTGCATTGTCTTCCTACAGAAATACGCTGAACAGATAAAGTTACTTTACTTCCAAACACATGGTCTTATAATAAAACACTTAAGCTCACCATCAAGAGTAACAAAAAACAAGGAGTAAAACACAAGAATTCGACTGGGTGCCTTAGTTTAATGGGAAAGCCTTTTGTATGCTAACAGACTGAGGGTTACCTAAGTGCAATTAAGGGATCTGTTATCACATTGCATCAACATAGTTTTGTTCGACATGCTTGTTTAAGAATAAGTGAATACTAACCAGAGGCCATGGGGTGGCGGGTTCCTTCAGGTTATTTAGAGACCCGGCCTCGTTTCTCTTCTCATGCTCTGCAGGCTGAGATGAACAGCAGTCTGATCCACGTCTCAGCTGTAAAGGAACAGAAAAGACCGTACAACATTCCACATAAGAAAGCAGTTCGACCAAATCTACCAGAACAGATGCAAATCTGAAGAAAAAAGGAAAATGAAACTGAAAGGGTAAAAGCTGTTTGTTTTTTTTATTAAGTAAAATATATAAATAAAACCAGCATGTTTATGTTTCAAACCATTAGAGCACAAAAATGATTTGAATGTTTTTCTCTATGAGCTCATCATTCTGTGCTTCCTCCTCCAGCTCAAATTGCCCGGAGAGAAGATGACTTCACTTTTGGGCTCACAAATGCAGTGAAACTACAAAAAGGAGAAGGAAGCCTTAAAGGGGAATTTTCCGCCCTTGAAACACGTCACACCACAGTTCAAACTGTCCCAGATTACACAGCTTTAATATTCAGCCTTTTATTTGTGTGATTGCATCATTACTCAGTCTGAGTGGGTGAGCCCACATTCCCTAACCGAGACATGGATCAGTGTGGTAGAGCTGGGTATGAATTCAGATTTCCTAAATCAATCGGCTCTATGCACAACTCCATTACTTCCTGAACTGAGGCAGCTCTTTTGTTTCCTGTTTTTCATTACCGGATGAACCGATTGATCCAGGTGTGTCTGAATATGGTTACTGAGGTCAGGCATACCTGGATTAATTAGTTCATCCAGTAGAAAAACAGAGGAAACAAAGAAGCTTCCTTAAGTTCAGGAATCAGTGGAGTTGTGCATAGAGCCCATTGGATTTAAGCCTGATTTAATTCCATTTACGATTCAATTTAAATGCTTTGCGATTCAGTTAAGGATACCCCCTGTTACCAACTTTGATATGGATGACATTCTCAAAAGATCTAATACCGCCAACGGTGGAAACTACTACTAACTTGGTGTATTAGTAAAATATTAATATTTACATTAAGAATGAAACCAACTGCAGCTTATTTAATAACGTGATTTCAATTCAACATAACCTGACAAAAACAAAGCTATCAAACCCTGGTATGGACTGTCGGAGAACGGGAGCACGCAGCATAAATCTGGGTCAATTTGAACAGAAGCGTACTGATGACATCACCACACGCTCAGCTCGTCTAGAGCTGCATTTCACCTCCTGTTATTAATAGACTATGGATAAAAATAAATTCTTACTTTTTTCATTTAGTGGGGGGGATAATAATGAACAAATAAAGCAAAAACCTGCCATCAAAGCCAGCGGTCCTTCACACATGGCTATGCAGAGAGAGGGCCGCTTCAGACGGGCTAACATTAGCCCTGGCTGCCGCGGTCCTCTCAACTTCTGAATTCTTTTTTTAAATTACGCATTAAATCGGTAAATGCGCCATATAGTGATGTTTAAAAGTCTTAATTTATCTTAAAAACTTCTTTTATAGAACAACAGAAAAGATAACTTTTAATTTAATACTCTGAGCTCTGTGAGCGCCCTTTTGGAAGCTGCTGCTTCCGCAGTGCATGCTGGGACAGCTGTCAATCTCAAGAAGGGGTACAAAAACAAGGTCCGGGGACTTTTTCCGTTCTCTGCCTTTTTGTTTTTGTGAAATGGAGCAGCACTAGGGAGTACATGAGAACGCACAAGTACACACATTGAGAAATGGCCATGGAAAGCTTCTTGACTGACCTTTGACCTCTTGA
This sequence comes from Cyprinodon variegatus, assembly GCF_000732505.1. Classification (NCBI taxonomy): domain Eukaryota; kingdom Metazoa; phylum Chordata; class Actinopteri; order Cyprinodontiformes; family Cyprinodontidae; genus Cyprinodon; species Cyprinodon variegatus. The sequence goes on along the minus strand of NW_015151078.1, from coordinate 244,054 downwards.
TCTCCAGCACAGCCTCCAGGAACTCTATCTCATCGAATCGCCTCACCATCGGCTCCAGCTCAATTAAACACTCTAAAAAAAAAAACAATGAAACCAGAAACGTCAGATACTTTTTAGTGCTCTTATAACACACTTAAAGGAATAGTACACCCAAAACATGATTAGCCTTCATTTTCTACTCACCCC
>NW_015151078.1:241818-243305 GCF_000732505.1 Cyprinodon variegatus | reverse complement strand
GGGGTGAGTAGAAAATGAAGGCTAATCATGTTTTGGGTGTACTATTCCTTTAAGCTGCTGCTAAGAAGCTGGCAATGAGCCATGACACATCTCAGCAGTTTCGCTCTTATCTTGACATTCCTCTTTGTTTATTTTACAGACAGGCTGTGACAGTGAAATGCACTGAAAGCTGACTTGGCCAATAATAGCAATGAGAATAAGAAAAATAAAGGTCAGGTGTAGGAGTGATATTTCTCTTCTCTCCTTACTGAGGAAAGAAGGCCGCTCGTCGGGGTTAGCGGTCCATCCGCTCGTCATCAGGCTGATGAGCGTCTCTCTGCTGGGGATGTCTGCAGACAGGCTGTCCTGGCTGGTGTCGGGACGTTTCCCCCGCAGCACGCTGAACATGATCTGCATGGGGTTGGTCACCTCTGAACAGAGAGTAAAACGTTCACTTTCAACACAAGAGAGAAGATAAGCATGGAAGCAGGTCTGGGAGCAAAGAGGAGTCACCTTCATAGGGAATCTGCCTGGATAGCACCTCCCACATAATGATGGCATAGCTGTGGCGTAGAGAGAGAGCACAGAGAGAAACCAGTCAATCACAGCTCTGCTTTCTGTTGGTTTTTCCCCTTCAGCAGCAGGGAAACCCCCCCTTAGGCGAGCGGACCAGAGAAGCAGGTTTAGGGAAGTGTGACGACTCGTCAGACTGTGCTGAAACAATCGGAAACCTCTTGCTTAGAGGAAAACGAAAGTCATTTATTTTAATAGCAATCATTTCCTCGCTCACAAATCCTGAGGCCGATACCATTAGGTATTCCTCATCAGCGCCTGAGGCTGACGGTACGCAGTTTCCCCACAGCAGGCGGGGGAACCACCTTCTGTTATAAGGTCAAACATCTGAGTCCCATGAGTTCATACGGAGGCCGTGGCTCTGGCCAAACTCCTTTAACTTTGGCACATAATCACCATCACGCGTTGTAGTGAAGTGGAAGGAAAACGGCGAGTTAGTTTCACAATTCTTAGCAAATGCAAATCTGAAAAAGAGCGAGTAGGTTTGTTTCCAGTCCTCCAGGGTCGGGACTCTACAGAACAGTCTGAATCTTTCTGGAAAATTTTGGAGAAAATTACACAAGCTTGGTAAAAATACATGCAGAAGATTAGTTTAAGTTTGATTTAATGCTGGACTTTGACTAGACCATTTAAAGAAACGAATGTGCTTTTTAAGCCAAGCCATCCTGCTGCAGTTCTGCTTGTGTTGCAGGATGAACCTCTGCTTTCCTGTATTTACCAAAGACAGGCTTCACGATCGCGATCATGTTTCATCATCTAAAGCTGATGTGTTGTGTCCCATTTCGTATGTAGCCTCAGTTTCGGTCTCATGTGACCACAGCACCTTGTTCCACAGGTTTGTTGTGATTTGTTTTTTATGGCTTCCTTTTCAGTAATTCTCGTTTTCATAGTTTCTTGAGTTCAGATTTGAACACTGATCTCTGCAGCTCCTCCAT
>NW_015151078.1:238614-239593 GCF_000732505.1 Cyprinodon variegatus | reverse complement strand
TTCAGTGTAAAAAGGGAAGGGTTACTTCAGGTCACAGACATTAGCAATGGATTGTGGCGTCCAACACCCAGCCAATCCCGTTACGTTTTCTTAGTCACGTGGCGTGACGCTTGTGGCGCTCATACGGAAGGAAAACCAGCATGACGCAGCTGGTCACGCAAGCTAACGCTAATTCAACTACAGAAAAATGAAAGTAATAAACTCAGCATGACGTGACTCATGCTAGTCACGTCATGCTAGTGACGTGACTAGCATGACGTGACTAACAAAAATGGCGCCGGCAAAGCTTGTCGGTCGTTTTCAGCGAATACCGGTGATTTTAAAGTAATTTTAAGGGATAAATATGGCGAGCCGTTATTTTTTTTTAAATAAAAAAAAATGTTTTCAACAATAATGTTTTATTTAAATTACAAAAATAAATCGTAATAAAAATAATCCTATTTATGATGTTTTAAAAATTAAGACCTACGAAAGACTGATTTAAGACATTTTAATACTAATTAAGGCCTTAGTTTTATTTTGAAGAATTCAATGCCTTTTAAGACTTTTTAAGGACCCGCGGGAACCCTGTCTTACGATCCTCGGCCATTTTCAAAGAAAAGCGGTGAGGAATGCGAGTTGACTGGATAAAAATAGAGCTCACCACATATATGCACCTGAAAGTTAGCCTGCCCAGAAAAATATTAGGGATGCACGATATAATCGGCCCCCTATCGGTATCGGCCTTAAAACTGAATATCGGACATCAGCCACCCCACCCATATTTAACCCGATATTTGATCAGCTTCTGAGTTTCTAAAGTCTAATAAAAAAAATAAAAATACTACTACTTCTTTTTCCTCAAAAACTTATTTTTTACAGACTTAAAAACTTCTAAAGATGCGGGAAAAAATATTGATACATTAAAATATCACAATATCTTCATATGCTGATATATTGCCATTTAAAAACACCATATCAATCTCTTTTACTAATGAAA
>NW_015151078.1:234181-236237 GCF_000732505.1 Cyprinodon variegatus | reverse complement strand
ACTGGACGAGGCCGCCTGTGGAGCTGATTTACAGTTTCCTTTTGTATCTATGCTTCTTTTTATATTTCTAAGTGTGGTTCTGCTGGAGGTTTCTTCCTGTTCTAAGGGAGTTTTTCCTCTCCACTGTCGCTACAAGCATGCTTAGTGTGAGTCAATGCAATCAGCAGGTTTTCTTTCAATAGAAAACTTTGAATCAGTTTGACTGGATGATCTTGTTGAACTGTAAAGTGTTGTGAACTGGCGTTTTATAAATAAACTGAACAGAAACTGAATTCAGCGTTTTACTTTTATTATCAGTTTCATTAACAGGAAAGCAAAGACAAAACTACCTTGTTTACAACAAATGATAAATAAAGGAATTGCTGCTGGAGCAGGAGAACAAAAACTGCAGCCAACACAAAGAAATAGGAACCTAAAAACCAACCAGCTAAGCACGGGACGTTCAGCAACTTCGTGCGGTTGGTTTATGTGGTACGAGAAGCAGAAGAGTTGTGAACTGTGTGAAGCAGAATGCCCGCTGTTTGCAGGAAGCCAACCTCTAGAAAAGCAGACAGTGACACTGAGCTCAGCGATGCAGTGCAGTTACCTCATGCAGCAGCTGATCCAGAGAGCCGTTGCTCATGAACTCTGTAACTATGCAGAAGAACTCTGGCTCGTTGCAGACGCCAAAAATCTGGATGATGTGGTTGAACCTGGCTTTGTGAAGCACCTCAGCTTCCTTCAGCAGGCAGTTCCTCTCTCTGAAACACAGCAAGAGGCGCAGGTGACCTTTGACCTCAGCCTGTAATTAATAAAAACTAACGAAGGCAATTAGCATTTTCTTAGTCCAAGCAATGATACCCCAAAATAAATAAATAAAAATAACACTGCAACAGACTGGTGACCCCTTATAAATAAATATAATTACTTCACTCTATAGTCAGTCATTATATCTATTTTCAAAATAATTAATCAGATATTAGATAATAATGACTTTATTTCACAATTTAACATCATGGGACAGGAAGTGTTATAAATACCTCGGTGTTCAACTAGACAGTAGACTCAACTGGAGACAAAACTTTGTGTTTTTTTTTATTGAAGGTTATATATTTGTATCATTTATTACATAAATAAATCAAAGTTACATCTATTTATGTCAAATTGATGTATTTCATATGAAAGGGCTAGGACTGTAGATTTAATAAATTATGACTTTAATGGTTGGAAATATTATTTTATTTGTCAAAATAACGACCTTATGTCTAATACTTATGACTTAATTTATTTTATGTATGACTCTGATCATTGCTAATAGCTTTAACTTTATAATTAAGAGATTTAAAGTTGTAATAACAAGAAATAAAGACCCTTTTGTCTATGAAATTAATAATAATGAGATACAAATTATCTCATAAAGATTTTTTATCTCATATTTATGACCGATAGTCAAATATATGCCTTAATTTCTCACAATTGTGATTCAACAAGTTCAAATTAAGACTTTAAATCTCATACTTACAAGAGACTTTTTAACACTTATTTTGTAGTGATCTCTGTAGTATATCGACGGCCAAAATATAAATATGCTAAATAAATAAATAAATACATTTATTATTTCATCTAATACAGAATTCTCTTTATAATTTCATTACTATTTACACCATGACATTTTTAAATGTACAATCAAATGATCAACTGTCCAATTAAATAATTAAAATAGAAGAATTCCACTTTATTGTCATTACATTGTCACAAGTATAAAGCAACAAAATTAACTCTGCATTTCACCGATCTCCTTGGGCAGCAGTGGGCTGCTATTGTGCGGCGCCCGGGGAGCAGTTTGGGACTTCAGGGTCTTGCTCAGGGACCCAGAGTGGCAGACTGTGGCAGTGAGGCTGAAACTCAGAATACTCTGAGTTTCAATTATGAATAAAAAAATACGATTTTATTGAAAATTAATTAAGAAAGAAATATAATCAAGTGATTCTATGTAGTCGGCCTCAGCAGATGGCCGCTCACACCGAGCCTGGTTCTGCTGGAGGTTTCTTCCTGTTAAGAGGGAGTTTTTCCTCTC
>NW_015151078.1:230105-232681 GCF_000732505.1 Cyprinodon variegatus | reverse complement strand
TCTGTTTGTTGCGACCACCGGTTTAATACTTCAGCCTCCTGCGTCTCCATCTCTCATGAATTAAGTAACGTAAAGCATGTCGCAAAACCCGTGTGTGAGTCAAAAACCCGTAAAGAAGCGTCATGTTGCAAAAACCACAGGACGGCGCTTCTTTGTGGATAAAAAAAAAATCTTGTTTATCACTTATAAGCTGTGTGTAGGCTACGTGGCTACACTAATACGATTGTCGTAGTCTACCATGGGAAATAATTGCATGAATACGAGATAAAATTGTGTTAGAAACGATAGAAACAATAGAATAGAATTAGCACGATAGACACTTTTCTATCGTCCGTACGATACGTATCGTCTTATCGCCCAGCCCTAGTATCCTTTATGAAAGGATTGCCCAGATTAAAGCAATTACCAGTGGTGTCAAAAGTTCACACATTTGTTACTTTAGTAGAAGTAAAGATACTGTAGTTTGAAAACACTCTGGTAAAAGTTGAAGTATCAACTTGACCTCTTTACTCAAGTAAAAGTGAAAAAGTATGTGCTCCAAAAACTTATTAAAAGTTTAAAAGTATAAAGTAACCTTTAAAAAAAACAGCCAGATGCCACTATATGGATTAAAAGCTCAATTTTTCGACTATTTCTAAATATTCTTGGAGATATTGCCAAGGATGAGGGAGGTCTTGTTGGTCTCCGTCTCCCGATACGCTCTCGCCTGTGTCCGACCTTTCAGACATTTTAACATCTTTTTCTGAATCCTACATTGTAGCATGGCATAGACAATTCACGTTAGCAGTTTGAAGAACACCTGCTTGCTTCTGATGATTTCCTTTAGCTAACCAATGAGTGTTTGCGTTATATGACTCATCCAATCACACTAGTTTTCACTAGATGTGGGTGGAGCCAATGATCTGCATTGGATGGAGCAAATGACGGGAAATAAACATTTATAAACATTAAACCGAAACCAAGAGTAACGAGTGACGTTTGTTTAAAACATGTAAGAAATAGAAAGTATAGATACTTGTGTGAAAATGTAATGAGTAGAAGTCAGAAGTAGGAAGACAAATAAGTAATGGAGTAAAGTATAAATACCTAAAAAGTGTACTTAAGTACAGTAATTAAGTATTTGTACTTTGTTACTTGAAACCTCTGGCTATTGTTAGAAGGAAGCCAGAAAGAGAAATGACACTCTATTTTAACCACAACACTGTGTGGGAGTTAAAAAAACATGCCAACACAAAACATAGAGGTGGCAGGATCATGCTGTGGGTGTGCTTTTCTTTAACAGGGTTAAGGGATGAGAATTAAAGGAGCAAATTAGGAAAACTGACAATCACAGACTTCCATTTAATCCCACTTAATCTGGTGATGTTTAGCAAAGAAGAGCACGCAGCAATCTCTAATTTTAGATGCCATGCTATTAAAAAACTGTAGTAGGATGTCCAATAATGGGTGACTCTAGAAAGGCACATATTCCTTAAAAACAAATCTTTTTTCACTCCACTTTGCATCGATGACACATAAACACGCCAATCTAGACTCTTAACTGGACAAGATGTTTCCTAATTAATCAATTAGAAGATTGATTAGGAATAAACTTCTACAGACAGCAGTGGCTGAGGTACCTCTCTCCCACCGAGTCGAGCTTCAGGCACTTGATGGCCACGGTGGTTCTCCAGTCGGAGTGCTGCGCCTTGAACACGGTGCCGAAGCCCCCCCTGCTCAGGTAGTAAAGGTCCGTCAGCTTCTGGTAAGGGATCGCAGGCAAAGTGCTCGTCAGGGTCCCGATGTTCACGCAGCCCACGGCCCCATGCCGCTCCATAGCAGTCTCTGATGTTCGGAGTGGACGGACTGATAAGATAAACAGCAGAACTGCCTGTTTCGGTCAAACGCAATGAGGAACAACTATCCCATTTACCCGAAACTAACGCTAGCGAGGGGGGTTAAGCTAGCTGGGAGGCTGAAGGAGAGGAGCCAGCGACGCGGTTCACAGATTTTACCGATGAGAGAGCGCGTGCGCTTTCACCTATCGGTTTATTGATGGAGCGACAGACCGAGGGAGTGAACACAAGTCGACAAGAAGGCGCTGCACAGGGCGCTCCGACGGTATTTAACGCAGCACAATTCAGTGAGGCCAATGAAGACTCACTTCCGGGTTTGGGTGGTGCGTTCACGTTTGGAGGACAAAATAAATTTCAGCAGATACACTGAAACAGGACAGTTAGGTCTGCATATTATTGAATGGAAAGAAACGTTATGTGTGTATGTAAGCCTAGAAATGATCTTTTGATGTGTTTTTACACTTTTCATTTAAAAACATACATTTTATTGGGTCGTAAAATGTGTTGTTTTGTTTCAGTTTCACTTGAAGAAAAACAACTCTCAATTTACACAAGCTATTATTTGGGGGTTTTCAAATGCTCGGGAATTTCCCAAAATCTGGGTTTTCCTCAAAGGTGTAATAATTAGGCTGAAGTTACATACATCCACGTGACCTCCCCTAAATGGAGAAGAATTTTAAACCTGTCACCTACTTTCTATAACTTTTGACCTCATATTCATGTAAAGACTAAAAACAGAAA
>NW_015151078.1:223764-228679 GCF_000732505.1 Cyprinodon variegatus | reverse complement strand
TTTTTTGTCTATGAGGGAACAGAGAGTCCTTGTTAATAACTACCTGTCAGATCATGGCTCTGTATCAACAGGTTCTCCCCAGGGTTGTGTTTTATCTCCTCTTCTTTATATTTTAGACGCAAATGAATGTAAAATCACTTTTTAACACAGTTAAAGGTACAGCGGACAATCTTTTATTTCTGGGTGGATCATCTAAATAAGTGGTCCTCCTAACTGTCAATCATTCTGGTGATATGTTTGCATAAGGCCATCTTTTCCTGTTAGCCATCTTTTTCTGTGCATGCGCACTTTCAGGCGTATCTGTGTGGTGAGCCACGGTTTCAGACAGTCATCGAAGCTCACTTTTCTCACCACAGTTCTTTGAAAATGGCCGAGGGTCGTAAAAGAAAAAGTGTCTACGAAGTGTATGAGAAGAAAAGAAAGGCCTCAGAAGAGGCAGATGTATCCCATAATGCTTTGCGCTGAGAGCTCTCCATACAAAGCATTATGGGATTTGCTGTCACAGCGGAACGCTGTTGCCATAGGCTGTCGATACCCGACAGCGGCGACTAATAAAGATGGCGCAGGCACCATGCAGTGGAGGAGGAGTTACGTGACTAACAGTGAGCAAAAAGTAGTGACCATCTGTTCAAACGTTCAGTGAACTGAGTTCACTATAAAGTCCCCACTCTATATAGGGATTTAGGGGTTAGGGCGAATGTTTGGACAAAGTAAGCTCGTATGAGCTATGAGAATAACAACTTTGAAACAGAGCCTGCATGAGGAGAAATGGGCTTGTGCACGCTCTCGCACAAGTTTAATACACTGCAAAAAATTGAAATCTAAATGAGCCATTTTCGCTTAAATTAAGTGCATTTTCTCTTGAATTGAGGAGGTAATTGAGATACTTTGCCAATGGAACAAGACATTTTACATTTAAAATAAGAAAAAAGCAATTGCTTTGTCTTATTTCGAGTGTATATTATCTAATTATCTTGTTTTAGGAGTAGAAATACTCATTCCACTGGCAAATCATTTTATCTATCTGCTAAAATTAAGGGTAAAAACATTCAATTTCAGAAAGTTTTTACTTAATTCTTGATGGTTTTTGCAGTGTAGGCATTCCCTCTCGGGAGCGGGAAGAGGATTGTGCTTTTTTTCCCTTTTTTTTTTAAAGTGGAGACAGTGAGTCTTTTAAAAAAATTGCCAAAATCCTTCACAATACATTTAAGTTGTTAAACTTTCAGATGATACTACATTGGTAACTCTTCTCAGAGTTACCAATTCAGAATGTGGGATAGCACTCTCTAATTTTATTTTTGGTTGTGACAGAAATTTTTTAATTTAAAGGGGAACACCGTTTTTTTTACATTGGGCCCTTGATTTTACGTTATTACATCATGTTCCACTCACCCATATAAATTTTGTGTCATTTGAGGCCATTTTGAAGATATTCCGTTAGGTTATATCCAAGTAACGTCTTCCTATGGGCAACGACTTGAAGGCACAAACTAAACTGTTCATCATTTATCATTTATGGTACGCCAGCATTCAGAACATGTAGGCCAATCACTGTCCCCCAGACATCCACAGTTGTATTTTTTCTATTTATATATATTTTTTTAAACAAAGTGGAGTGTGTATGCTGCTTGTCCACTTTGTTTTAAAAAATATAAATATAAAATATATAACCGTAGGAAGACGTTACTTGGATATAACCTAATGGAATATCTTCAGAACGGCTTCAAATGACACAAAACTCATATGGGTGAGTAGAACATGATGGAATAACGTAAAATCAAGGGCCCAATGTAAAAATAAAATAAAAAAACAAAAACAAACAACAGAATATAATATTTGATTATAGATGTAAAAAGGGTCTAGCCACAATAGTATTATTCATAGTATGTTGTGAATTTATTTGTTGAGGACTCATTATTTCATAACAAATGAATAAGTTACTGAGTTAAAAAATATAAGTTAACATTAAAGTTGATAACACAGTTCATCTGTTAACTGTGGTCAAATTTGGGACTGCATTTATTTGGAGTTGCATTGAGGTGGACTCTACTACCCAAGATACTCTAGGAGCAGGATGTAAAAAAAAAAAGGGTAATGTAACTTTTACGTAAAAAAAAAGTAGTTATGTTGAGCCGAGCCAACTGGCATACGCTGTATAATTTTTTCCTTCGCCGTTCTTCACTAAAGTTCACCCAAATGAAAGTAACCGTCTCGCTTCGTCATTTTTAGTTGCAAGTCACAACATAGTAAAAGCATCAAGCTGGTCTCCTCTTTTAAGTATCTTAGCACAATTTTTTTCAAGCAGTTTAAGTGTAATGTTAATTCTGCAGCTGATGTGAAACGAGCTCAACAAAGAATGAACCTTCTGAGAAAACGAAAGCCTTTTTCAGTCAGTCCAGTTATCATGGGTAGGTTTTGTCAGGCTTAAATTTGTCATTTATCTGTTGGTATAATTGCCGATCATTGAAAGATAAAAAGAGTTTGAATCCTGTTGCTAAAATCTCTTTCTTTAATAATGAAATTGCCTAACAAAGCTAAATTGATCCTCTCTTCATCAGAACAAGTTCTCAAAAATGAAATCTCTTTGCAATGCAAATTATTTTATACCAACCAGCATTCTACNTATCAACAGGTTCTCCCCAGGGTTGTGTTTTATCTCCTCTTCTTTATGTTTTAGACGCAAATGAATGTAAAACCACTCTTTAACAAAGTTAAAGGTATAGAGGACAATCTTTTATTTCTGGGTGGATCATCTAAATAAGTGGTCCTCCTAACTGTATCATTCTGGTGATATGTTTGCATAAGGCCATCTTTTCCCGTTAGCTATCTTTTTCTGTGCATGCGCACTTTCAGGCGTATCTGTGTGGTGAGCTACGGCTTCAGACATTTATTGAAGCTCACCTTTCTCACCGCGGTTCTTTGAAAATGACCGAGGGTCGTAAGAGAAAAAGTGTCTACGAGGTGTATGAGAAGAAAAGAAAGGCCTCAGAAGAGGCAGATGTATCCCAGAATGCTTTGCAAAGAGAGCTCTCCATACAAAGCATCATGGGATTTGCTGTCACAGCGGAACGCTGTTGCCATAGCCTGTCGATACCCGACAGCGACGACTAATAAAGATGGCGCAGGCACCACGCAGTGGAGGAGGAGTTACGTGACTAACGGTGAGCAAAAAGTAGTGACCATCTGTTCAAACGGTCAGTGAACTGAGTTCACTATATAGTCCCCGCTCCATATAGGACAAATGTTTTGGACAAAGTAAGCTTATGAGAATAACAACTTTGAAACAGAGTGTGCACAAGGAGAAATGGGCTCTCGCACAAGTTTAATAGGCATTCCCTCTCGGGAGCGGGTACAGGGTTGTGCCTTTTTTTTTTTTTTTAAAGTGGAGATGGCGAGTCTTTTAAAAAAATTGCGAAAATCCTTCACAATACCTTTAAGTTGTTAAGCTTTCAGATGACACTGCATTGGTAACTCTTCTCAGCGGTTCAGAACGTGGGACGGCACTCTCTGATTTTATTTTTGGGTGTGACAGAAATTTTTTTGGAGTTGAATGTAAAAAAAACAAACAAACAAACAAAAGATTAAATTTTTTCATTATAGATGTAAAGCTTCTAGCCACGAGAGTATTATTCTAGTGAAGGCTCCTCTTATAAGTATCTCGACACAATTTTTGACAAGCAGTTTAATTTATTTATTTATTTGAATAGGGACAATGTACATTAATGAACATCAGTATAAAAACAAATGTAAATATGCCATATTATAGCTACAAAGCTAGTTTTCATCCGTAGTCCCTAGGCAGGCAAATACATAAGAAAGAACATATAATATACAATATAAGCATCACAAGGAAATGTTAAAAGTTTAGTGGTTACATGAATGGTTTGTTTTCATCTGTAGTTTGAGTTGAGCTCTAAAGCTGATCAGGGCTATCCGGTATGTGCAGAGGAAGACTGTTCCAGATGTTAGTGGCTCTCACAGAGAGAGTGTTCTGACCAAAAGTTGTTCTTCTGTGAGGGACCTCACAGTCTCCTCTGGAGGAGGCCCTGGTTCTCAGGCCACTTGAAGTCTTGGGTTTGAACAGAGTAGACACAGTCAGCTAGTCCATGTAGCGCTTTATAAATGAAGCATACATACTTAAAATTTATAACATTTTCAAAATTTAAATGATTGTACTTGTTCAAAATATTACATACATGGAAAGAACTGGGTTTTTGGTCAAACACTTTAAGAGATTTTTTGTACAGTGATTCAATAAATTTTAAATTGGTAACTGTGGTGAGAGACCAACTTGTGATGCAGTATTCAATGTGAGATAAAATCATTGAGTGGAGAACCATTCTAGCAGCACCAAGTGTTAAAAAAGACCTGATTTGTTTAAAATTTTTAAGGTTAAATTTGACAGTATTGGCAAGTTTTTTGATATGATTTTTAAAGGACAAAGTGGAATCAAGTATCACACCAAGGTACTTGAATTCTGTGACAAGTTGTAATTCTTCTCCTCTCAAGAATTCTCCGGAGCGTTTTATTTCTTTTGATTGCTTTGAGAACAACAAACAGATCATTTAAGTTTAATGTTGATTCTGCAGCTGATGTGAAACAAGCTCAACAAAGAATGAACCTTCTGAGAAAACGAAAGTCTTTTTCACTCAGTCCAATTAACATGGATAGGTTTTGTCAGGTTTAAATTCTCATTTATCTGTTGGTATAATTGCCGATCATTGAAAGATAAAAAGAGTTTGAATCCTGTTGCTAAAATCTCATCTAAAATCATAGGAGTGAACCAGAGGGACTTGGCTTTCTTTAATAATGAAATCGCAAACAAAGCTAAATTGATCCTCTCTTCATCAGAACAAGTTCTCAAAAATGAAATCTCTTTGCAATGCAAATTATTTTATACCAACCAGCATTCTAC
>NW_015151078.1:219031-221218 GCF_000732505.1 Cyprinodon variegatus | reverse complement strand
GCTTCAAAATGAAGCTTTGAAGCTTTCTCCTGGACAAGGACGTTTATTCAGTTTTGTAGAAAACGGGGCTGTAAAGTCCAGCAACTAGTCTGTCCTACACTGGATGAACTCCATTTCAACAGCTAACCAGCTAACAAGCATTGGCTTCCTTCAGTTCTGCTTTCAGAGAAACATTTTCAGATGTTTTATAGTTGATTTTATCTGACTTGACAAGAGTCTATTTAAAAAGAACAGAACGTCTCTCCACCGCTTCCATAGTGCAGTAGGTCTTACACGCTTCACAGAGAGGCACCAGTCTGCCGTTTGTTATTCATCTAGTGCACCAGATGGGTTACTGGAGATGCCCTTTTTTTATTTTATTTTAGGCATTAATTATTTTATTCCAGTATTAAATTGTCTTATTTACTGGATAAATTAAGGGGAACTCCTTAATAGTTGTATTAATGTGAATAAATCCTTAAACCTATATATTTTAAGACAAAAAATGACTTTCATATCAATTTTGCAGTATGGTTGGGTGTTGGGTTTATTAAATGATGATTATAAAATTAATGTGTGCTTATGAAACATTTGTGCGAGGGGATGCTCCACTCCTGTGTCATGATTCAGTCAGGAGACCATCCTGCCTTGTCATTCTGATGAAGCATCCTGTCTTTATGAACTGATCAATTGTTCTGTCAGAACAATACTCTGTTTGTAACCATGTGTCATGTTCTGTTAATAAAACGCTCCTCGGAGGAGGTCCAGTGGGAGACAGTGTGTTTGAGTCTGGGTTCAACTGTCTCTCCTTCTGCAGAAATTGTATCCATTACTGTGTATTTCAGTTCTTCTTTTGCAAACCTACATTTATGAACCCAACATTGAACATTTCAAATTTTAACAGAAGTTTAAAAGAGTTGACATTAAGCTGCCCTTAATTATAAAGACATTCTTTAGGTGCTTATCCTCCAAATGCTGGCTTCATGCTGTGATGTAAGCACTGGTGATATAAGCAATACGGAATAGAGAGATGTTCATACTTTCAACAGCGAGCATAAATGCTTTGATGGAAGAGTGAAAGAAGTGAATTAGTTTGAAAGAAAAAAAAAATCTAAACAGAGAAGTCGGGCCCAAATTCAGATGTGAGCTTTGCCCAAACCGCTCTCCATCAGCCAGCGTGATAGAGACATTATTACCGGCCTATTGTTAGGGAAGTCTGTTTTGCATAAGACTAAAACAAATAACAGTTTAAAAGCAAAGGACTTCTCTTCCCAGAACTGCTGGATTTAGACTCAGATTAGGTCACAGCAAAAAATGATTGTCTAAATACAAGTTTAAAACACAAATGCTGCAGGAAAAGATACTCGAGACAACTGTAATTATCTCCCCATGCTGCAAGACCATTTGTATTGTTCTATGGAGTGAATTACTGTCATAAGAAAAATTGATGGGAATATGGATGGAGCCACATACAGGAGAATTCTAGAAGAAAACCTGTTGGAGTCTTCAAAAGACCTGAGACTGGGATGGAGATTTATCTTCCAACAAGACAATGATCCAAAACAGAAAGCAGATTCTACAATGGAACGGTTCACAAGTAAAAATATTGTGGCCTAGTCAAAGTCCAGACCTGAATCTAATCCAGAATATGTGGAATGAAGGGAAAACTGCTCTCTATCAAACCTCACTGAGCTCGGGCTTGATGTTCAAAACCGAAACTAACCCCATGTGACTTTTATCTGGAGCTTGTTTCAATCCGATTCAGTAGACTCATGAATGTGATCTGTAAAACATGTTGCAAAAGAATGACATTTGTCAAGCCTAATCTGATAAGCCAGAATTTGAAAATAAACGTTAAAAAAAAAGGATAAAGTATGACAAATAAATTTGATGATGTTTCATTACTGGTTTCTTTTTTTTCTTGTTTTTTTTATTTTTCTATTCCCAATTTCACTTTACAGAATGTTTTTTTTTTTCTCATTTTGATTCATAAATCACTTTTCTTTTTTGCAACAATAATGGAACAAAATTTAACAAGTCTGGAAGTTTGAAATCCACAATTACATCTTTAAGCAAGATAAATGATCTAAAAATTCTGAATTATTATATTCACTTTATTCGGATTTAGTTTTTACATATGCATAGATATACATACATATATACAGAAGAGCTATACGTGTATATATCTTATCTCTTTTTATTCTTATG
>NW_015151078.1:214714-216372 GCF_000732505.1 Cyprinodon variegatus | reverse complement strand
GAATTCTGACTTTTATCTCAGAATTCTGACCTTAATTTCAGAATTCTGACTTTTATCTCAGAATTCTGACTTTTTTCCCATACTAAACTGAAATGAAATTTTAAAATCAGTAAACTTTTTTTTTTCCAGTGACCCTAATCCTCTTCCATAGTAATAGAGTGACTATAGGACCAGTTTGATATAACACTATTTCATACAACATATATAATTAGGGGGTCGCGGCTGCATTTCACCATCAGTTTTGGGGTCCTTAGCCTGGAAAACGTTGAAGACCCCCTCCATAGAGGGACATACCTACAATCTAACTCCTCAGCAGTATACAGCAAGGCCTCTATTCTTAGTTGTGGTCCTTTGAGGATAAAAAATGGACGTTACAGTGGAGAGGATGAGGTCAGCTGAGAGAGAGTGGAAACATTAAGGGAAGTTGGGAAGAAATTGCTGGGTTATGAGATTCTCAAGGAGACTAAAAAGTTAATGGCAGTTTTTTTGTCAACCAGAAAGGCTGTTCGAAGTACAACTCTATAAAATTGAAGAAAGAAACCAAAAAGAAACTTAAACCTTTGTAAGCTAGCTGTTTGAGATTCCCCATTTGCCTCTAATACGTTACTTTTTGTGTGCGTGCTGACTGCGAAGTTTAGTTGCATGACTGACATTTTTACAGGAACTCTCATGACTAAGATGCTCTGTTTTGCAAATTCACAGTTGGAAGTTTAAAAATACAAATCTGAGTCACAGTTGAATGTGTCGATGCAGGCTCCAAGCAACTGCTTGACCCAAGCCCCGCCTCTGGTAACAGGCACAGAGGAATTCGTTTTAAAGGACTATTTGGTCAGATATTAACAATTAAGTCTAATGCGTGGATAAAAAAAAAAAGAAACATAAATGTCATATTAAAATTAAACCCTTCTTAAACACAGTGGCTAACATGGCAACAAGCTCAGCCCAGTTAGAAGAAAAGACAACCACATCATCGAGATAAACATTGCCGTTTTCCACATCAGATAAAACAGTCGGCATCAACCTCTGGAATGTTGCTGGAGCGTTTCTCGTTCCAAAAGACATCGCTGTATATTGTATAAAATGATTATGTGTAACAAAGGCAGATGTTTTTGATGCCTTGTTGGTCAAAGGCAGTAACCTTTAAGAAGGTCCAGTTTGCTCACATAAGCTGCAGATCCAACACTGTCAACACAGTCATCAATACAGGATAGTGGGAAAGGATCACGCGCCATTACTGCACTGATATTATGGAAATCTGTGCAAAAGCGAGGTGTACCAACTGATACTACCAAGCATGGACCATGGCTTGGTATTGCTTTTGGGTTTGTTTTGTTTGTTATTTTGGCCTGAGCTCTCCCTGAAGCTTTTACCACTCCTTATAGGAACCTTATTTAAAAAGATGGCAGAATAAACCTCTTTAAATGCCCTTTTGACTCCTTGATTCACTGTCTAAATTAACATTGTTCCCTTATACCTCCTAGACCCAGCCAGGGGACGTAACATGGAGCTTTTAAGTTGCATCAAGAGAATTCAGAAACAAACCAAGGAGAGGTAGTTTGTTTTCAGAAAAAGAGGTATATTGTTTAAGTAAATAAAATAAAATACTGTATGTCTAACTACTCAGTATGAAGGAAGCATCTGCCATGCTTCCTACATTA
>NW_015151078.1:210310-211649 GCF_000732505.1 Cyprinodon variegatus | reverse complement strand
TTATTAACGCTATTAGTTTTAGGTATAAAATAATGATCCATTGATTATTCCTCGCTGACGGGACTTTTCCTTTAAAAAAATTTAAATGTGTTTGACATCCTTGGAACATAATTTCCATGGAGAGCTCCTGCTATCTTTAGTTGACCTTATGGGTGTAATTTTATTAAGCAATTGATCATAATCAACCAAAAAGAGACAAGTGGACCATCGTTTTGGTAATCTCTGGTTGTGTTTGCATGAAGGATGTCAGGGTTGGTTGTGGTTTGGAGGACCCAAATGCAGAGGCAGAGGTGAATACTTGTAGTTTTAATGAAAATGGTTAACAAAAGCAGTCAAAAAATCCAACTAAAAATGTAACAAACCAGAACCATGGAGACATCAAGGGGAAACACGTAGAAGGAGCCAAACAGAATAGGAATTAAACCAATAAAAACTAGAAAACAAGGAGCAAAGTGAAGCATAACGTAACCAAAACCATGACAAAGGATAGGAAAAATATTTTAAAAATGTGTTCAGTGTTCTATATGCCGCCACAATGAGATGAGCCAGACCAGCAATATCACAAAGTCTTGAGTTGTTTTGTTCAAAGGACAGTAAAAGACAGGACTGGTTTATGTTAAGTAGCTTCCTGGGGCTGACCAGACAAAAACATGACATATTTCAGATAAACTGTAAAAATATACATACTGATGTTGAAAACACATGTTGTAATGGAGTAAAATCAAGATCTGCAAGCCTCTCATGGAGTATACCTTTGTCCCACTAGCCTACTTTTAGTTTTTTCTGGGCTGTGCTCCAGCCCCCCTGCAATCCTCAACCCTGATCCAGACCTGGAGATAGATGGATGTGATTTAGTCGCAGTCAATAAATCTGCTTCAGCTGTAAGCCTCTCATGTTCCTTTTTCATCGGCACATTCCTGTTATCTTTTCTTTCCAACTTCTCGTTCACAAAGCAAATTTTGACATTTATGAATTCTGACATTTGTTTTTTCTTCCTTCTTGCTAAACAAGAAGGAACAACTAAGATTTATGATTGTACACTGGAAAAAATCTCAATCTAGATCAGTCATTTTTACCTTAAAATAATTGCATTTATTCTTGATTTGAGAAGGTAAAATAGACATTTTGCCAATGGAATAAGAAAATTTACATTTCAAGTAAGAAAACACAATTGCATTGTCTTACTTTAAGTGCATTTTATCTAAATATCTTATTTTAACAGTAAAAATACTCATTCCATTGGCAAATCATCTCATTTACCTACTGAAATTAAGGGTAAATGCACTATTTCTAGATCATTTTTCCAGTGTAATACAGACTTCTGCGTCTGTCCTAGCTG
>NW_015151078.1:199268-208411 GCF_000732505.1 Cyprinodon variegatus | reverse complement strand
TTTAACAGTTTTCTTGGGTTGTAATTCAAATTTGATAGAAAACAGTAGTTTAAACTTCAAGTCAAAAATATGTAAAATTCCTAAATTATTAATGTATATTGACCTCATAAGAAATAGAATTTTAATTTAACCTAATTGAGGTTAAAGGGAAATGAAAGGGAAAGAAATTTCCCTTCATGCAGCTCTCTTAATATATTTGAATCCCTTGCCCTGTTTTTTCTTTCATGCTTTTCTGGGCCCCCATGAAAACACGCTGGCCCCCTCCTGGCCCCCTAGTACATTTGGTCTAGATCCGCCACTGTTCCTCTCCTTCACTAGACGTGGATATACTTTAGTATATTCTGCTGTAATATTAGTCCTATATTTTCGTTTTTTACTTGAGGATTCAACCTCTGCTGTTTCACAGGATGAACAGCTTTGAGTGGTAACTAGGTGACTGCCAGAGAGTAACCAGAGAAACTTATCGGACTGATCCAATCAGCTCTCCCAACTAGTCGCCTGGAACGCTGGTTGAACAGAGCATCGCTTTGGACAGATACGCTGCACAGGTTTCACAAGAAACCTCCTCACACCCCGCTCTCTCTTGTTGTCTGCACAATCCTGGTAGTTCTAATCCGCACATGATGTCATGATCTGGCCTGTTTGCTCTCCCTTAATTGGTTATTTCGTTCACCTGTCATTTTTCCCTCCCTGCCTCAATTATCATTTACTCCTCTCACCTGTTTCCTTTGGTTTATATTCTGTTCAGCCTGAGCATTTGGGGCCAGATCCCTATTTGTCTTTCTGTTAGCCTGTTTGTTATGTTGATTCCATGGTTCATGTCCTGGATCCTGGTAGCCAGTGGAGGGAGGGTTTTGTGTTTGTCTCGTCTCCTGCTCGTCCACTGTTCCTCCCCTGCTGAGCCCTCTGGGTTTTTGGCTCTGTACGTGAGGAGGTTCATTTTTTAACCAAGTAAGCCTGGCTCCAAGGTGGAGACCAGTTTAAAAGTTCTGCATCAAGTTCTGGTTCCACGTCCTGTCTCGGCTACCCTCTTCCACTGAGCCTCCCGGTCTGCACCTGATCCAGTCCGCTCCTGTGCGTGACCACCTGGTCACGCTTCGGACTCTGAACCTGCCTGGGAGCTCTACGAGGCCTGGAGGGCTGGATCCTGCCTGTTCTGTCTGTTCCTGTCTGTTCTGGATCCCTGACCAGGATCGGCCTCCTGCACGACCTCTGGGACTGCAGCACTGGGGACATTCTTGGACTGGACTGTTAAACCAGGTAAGTGGCCAACGCAGATAATCATCTTCTGTCAGATGATCGTGGTCACTTACCTGTGTTTCTCCCACTACAGAGTGTCTGAGATTGGGTGGTAGCCCCCACACCCTACCTGCAGTCGCAGCGTGCTACAGATCCTAGCAGCTCCCCTTTTAGTTTTGTTTCTTCTCATTTGATAAACGTTTTGAACATGCCTACTGACTGTCTCTCCTTGAATACTGGGTCCATCTGTCCTCGCTTTCATGACACATTAATTATTGATGATGATGTCTGCAAATATCTATATATCATGAATTCTTAATATTTCAAGTTCTAAATAAATTTTCTAAACATATTTTAACAATTTACATGATGCATACAACCCCTTAATGTTGTACCATAGGGTTGCTAACCGTTTCTTAAATAAAGGTAACTGTCCTGTATTTAGAAACAAATATATGCATTTATTTAACTGAAGGTTCAATTAAAATATTTGCTAAATCAATTCACACAGAAATTAAGGAAAACAGAATTTCTCAGGTTGTTTGGGTGGAAGACAATGACTGGTCATGAGGTATCCATTACGTAGATTTAAAGGAGTTGGCAAACCTCTATACCACTCTTTCTGAATTGTTTGCCACAGGTGAGTATAACAGGTTGCCCAATATTAACCCTATTACCATTGGCTCTGTAGCTAGATGTCTGTAGATCAGTGGCAAATGTTGAGTTGTTCTGTGATACGTGTAACGCTATAGCCTTAGGAGATGTTTGTGGTTACTTCTTTTGTGGTTCAGCAAAGCCTATGAGCATCTGCTCTCAATTTCATGTTGTACAAACATTAACATTTGAACCACAATTGCAGCATCCAGGCTACAAGCTGTAAATTATATTTTTGGCTGCTGTTGATTTATTTCTTGCTTGGCGTCTTCTCTGAAAATTCAGCCAGTGTAAAGAGTTCAAAACCTTGGACCCAATAATCAAAAACAGACAGTTCAAAACTAGCCTTTATTGAACACTCAGTATGGCTGCTCGTCAGCTGGGGCGGATAAACCGGATCCTATGTGGGACTAGAAACGCAGGTTAGTGACTAATAAGGGCTGATAACAATTAAGAGAAAATAGTCACTGACCTGTTTCTGAGTGGAGCTGAAGCCAGCTGAGGAATGTCCAAAGCCGAAGTCGCAGCAGAACCAAGTTCACAGACCAGAAGATCAGAAAGCCGATGAGGTACAGAAGGGGAATCCAAGCCAATCTAAGAAAGACAGTTCAAGTTTGGAGAGCCAGTTGAATCCAGGAATCAGTCCAGAACAGAGCAGATTAAAGAGCAGACGAGGGCAAAGCAAAACTCAGGATCCACAGGACAGAAACTGGTCACAATCAGGTAATCAGAAAAACAAACAGAAAGCTAGAGTTACTCACACAAAACAGCTTGAATATTCTGGCAATCGTAGCTGGAAACACCCAGCATATATAGGAGCTGAAACAGGTGGATCAGATAAGCAGTAATGAGAAACCGGGCAGAGTTAAACAGCTGAGTTGAAGGAGCAATCAGGCCCGCCACCAGTGCCAGGGTCATGACAGCCAGCTTGAGCCAACACAAAGTTAAAACCGCTCAAATATGACCTAACTATGAAGTAAGACACAAATACCATCGCGGAAACGATGAAATGAATTCCAAGGACAGAAAATTGTAGAAGAGGACATTATTATGCTACATTATACGGACGATGGAATAAGGCGATAGGCCTGATGGCAGTAGTTATATGACTGCTTCAGAACACTTTCCAAGTTTGTTCTTTTAAGTCATTATATAACCAGTAAAAGCTAATTTATGCTTCTGACGCATTGCCTCTGCAACCGTCAAATCTGTCTCTGTGCACGACCACGGCCCCCGTGCAGAGGTTCTGCAACCGTTGTCGTGCACCTAAAAAAAATCCCGACTATGCGTCAGACGGTAGCAAACCCGCGCAGACCTCAAATGGTCGTCCTTCTTCCTTAAAAACCAAGGAACAACTACAATGGACGAATACGACGAAAGATTAATCGGTCTTTTTTGCCAACTCCATTAACAGAACCTGTTCCTCTTCAATGTCTAGAAACTCTAGATCCATCTCAGTGACCATGATATGTTGCAGACCGGCCATTGATGTTTTGGAAGATAAACACTCCCGCCGAAGCTCTCGCAAGAATAGCCTCCCTCCTGCGCTTTGGGAGGAAACTGCTGTGCATCCCTAGAAATTCCAGACCGACGGTGCAGAAGCGTACCAGCAAAAATGGTTCGCAACCAGACGCAAGCGACATTTGATGTGTGTGGGTGCAGAATTATAATCTGCCCTTTAATCTGGATTCAAACATAACAAACCATGGTTGACAACAGTTCTATAAAAGATAACGCCATCAAGAAATCCACCCAACAGAGCACAGAATTATTTTGAGTGGGCGAGGAAAAAAAAACAACGGATAAAATATGGATTGCACTAATTAGAAAGGTTGTTACTTCATGAATGATCAGTCATGCACAGAACCAGTACACATAGTGTATAATTAAATGTATTTAGGTTCCCTAAATTGTTTTTCCAACCAATCTATTTTTAGAATCTATCCAAACTCTTTCCAACAAACAACAACTCTCCTAGAAACTCCCACATCTTGACTGATCACAGAGGCTGTTTAAATGCCTCCTAAAGTTCTGGGTTACCTGAACCACTTCCTGAAGCGGTCACATGGTCTGGTGGCGTAGCGAGGCTTTGGACGTCATCTACTTTGGCTCCTCCCCGAAATGAAGCACGCCTCGAAGAAACGACCCCTTCAGTACTCGACATGTGTCGATGCCTCACAGCATCACTTCTTATCTATACATTAAAAGAAATAACAAAGGCTTTAAAACGGAATGATAAATTTAAAGATCATAAAACTTTGGCTTCCATTATTGTTTTATCAAATCAAACTTCTGTAGTTTAGTAAACATTGGTTAAAACCAGAGCTCTCCTCTGTTTTTGTTTTTCTATGTATTTCATAGCATCATATTTTCATGTTAATATTATATAAAGTTATATATAATATCTGGTCCTGCTGCCGTCTCTGGTGGGTTTTTGTTCGATGTGAGACAAGCCTTCTTTGTCTTCCTTTTGGCCAACCTTGAACCCATGCCTGCCAATGGTGTCCTGTCTATTTTTGTGTTGAACCTGATCTAATGAAATTGAGTTCAGTATTTTTTTCATATACTTTATTGAGTTTAAGTGTTTTTACACAGATCATGTATGGAGCTATTTGTTTTCAACCATTGCCAAGGATTGAACTCCATCATAACCAGTCTAATGTTCTTTTGATGGAACATTTTCTTTCCTCCAGTTCTTTATTACTTTTTAGGCCCCTATCAACAATGTCTGAAGCAAATATTGATCATTATCATGAACATTTCCATCCAGAGCTCTGGTGCGAGTCAACGTAATTGACAGACTCCTGAATAGATGTCAAAATGTCTTAAACAACCTGAAAGTCCAGTTGCCTTCCAATTTAAACATGTTTTGGAGAATTTACACAAATACTTTCTGAAAAATCCAAAGTTATAAGCAACTGACACAAAACAGAGAATCTTTTTGCAAATAACTTCGGAAAGACTCAGCCTTGTAAGATTGAAAACAGACTACCGTGTGTAGAAAGCTCTGCATGAGTCCAGCAACAGGACAGACAGAATAATCCATCATGAAGATGGAGCGTCAGCTAACTTTAGGAGTCAACAAGAGACATGAGTCTTTACTTCTTTTTTTGTTGCTTTTTTTTAACAACCATGACAGAAGTTTTTCAATATAGGATTTCACAGAAGACTTTTGAGATGTTTTACCTTAAGCAGCCTGCTGTGCAACAAAGGCCAGACAATCAATCTCTACAAGGCTTGACGTCTTAATTCCACATATGTTCAACCTGTATGGTCAAAGAGATCATACAGGTTCATAATACAATTCTTCTCTTCAAAGAATTTACAGCTGTATGCCTTTATAGTGCACCCACTGTGTTTTTTCCTTGAAGGCATAAAGGTTTTCTGACTAACCAGCATAGATGAATATGAAAAGCACAGTTCCTTATACCCTCTTTATTATACCTTTAAATTATACCACAAAGGGATTTAAATTCATTCCAGTCCTGTTTTCCAGTTTCGGTTGAGCCTACTGTAGCAGCAGCTGTCTGCAGAAAAACCAACATAAAATATATTCTAACCTAAAATATGAAACCAAAAAGCTGTTTGTATGCAGATGATGTTCTTTTATATTCCCAGACTCATTTTTGTCAATAGATAAAACTATAAAAAGTAGTAGAATAGTTATCCAATATCCATATATAGAACAAATTTAAAAAAATCAGCTATATCATCAGCTGGTATCCTAATATGGGGCAAGAAAGACCCCAGGTCACCTAAAGCCGGGGGCATACACTGTACGATTTTTGGCCCTTTCCCCTTAACCCCTTTTTCCGTCCAACATTCCAGTTGCCACTTTTCCAGTGCCAGAATTTTTGGATCGAGAACTTTCAGCCTGATCGTGCGTTGTGTGTCATGTAATGTACAGGAGGTAACAAGGGGCGATCGGCCTCTCACAACCACCTCCCGATCAGGAATCGTAAGGTCAGGAGAAAATCAAATATGCCTGACTTTCAGTCGGCCGTCGTGGGTGCGAGTGAAATGGAGTTCTTTCTGTAAAATTGACAGACCAAAATTTGCCAAGGCATCGCGTTTCACTCTAGTGAGCTTCATATAGCTTCATAGCAACGTCTCACTGCGGAGCTGAGTCCGACGTGGTTTTTAGACGTACAGTATGAGCAGGTAGATCGCATCAGAGCGTCGGGCTGAACAGTGTGAGAAAAAACATCGTGAGATATTGAAACAAATCGTACAGTGTATGCCCGGCTTAACAGTCTGTAAAGAAATAAACCTGGGAAAAAAAAGAAGAATGGCAATTGGTATCGGTTTGGTCAGAAGACATTTAAATGACCAAACATACAGGGGTTGGACAATGAAAGTGAAACACCTCTCATTTTAGTGTGGGAGGTTTGATGGCTAAATTGGACCAGCCTGGTGGCCAATCTTCATTAATTGCACATTGAACCAATAAGAGCAGAGTGTGAAGGTCTAATTAGCAGGGTAAGAGCACAGTTTTGCTCAAAATATTGCAATGCAAGCAACATCATGGGTGACATACCAGGGTTCAAAAGAGGACAAATTGTTGGTGTACGTCTTACTGGCGCATCTGTGACCAAGACAGCAAGTCTTTGTGATGTATTAAGAGCCACGGTATCCAGGGTAATGTCAGTATACCACCAAGAAGGACGAACCACATCCAACAGGATTAACTGTGGACGCAAGAGGAAGCTGTCTGAAAGGGATGTTCAGGTGCTAACCCGGATTGTATAAAAAAAAAAAAATGCCCAAATCACGGCAGAATTAAATGTGCACCTCAGCTCTCCTGTTTCCACCAAAACTGTCCGTCGGGAGATCCACAGGGTCAATATACACGTCCGGGCTGCTATAGTCAAACCTTTGGTCACTCGTGCCAATGCCAAACGTCGGTTTCAATGGTGCAAGAAGCGCAAATCTTGGGCTGTGGACAATGTGAAACATGTATTGTTCTCTGATGAGTCCACCTTTACTGTTTTCCCCACATCCAGGAGAGTTATGGTGTGGAGAAGCCCCAAAGAAGAATACCACCCAGACAGTTGCATGCACAGAGTGAAGCATGGGGGTGGATCAGTGATGGTTTGGGCTGCCATATCATGGCATTCCCTTGGCCCCATACTTGTGCTAGGTGGGCGCGTCACTGCCAAGGACTACCGAACCATTCTGGAGGACCATGTGCATCCAATGGTTCAAACATTGTATCCTGAAGGAGGTGCCGTGTATCAGGATGACAATGCACCAGTACACACAGCAAGACTGGTGAAAGATTGGTTGGATGAACTTGAAAGTGAAGTTGAACATCTCCCATGGCCTGCAGAGTCACCAGATCTTAATATTATTGAGCCACTTTGGGGTGTTTTGGAGGAGCGAGTCAGGAAACATTTTCCTCCAAAAGCATCACGTTGTGACCTGGCCACTATCCTGCAAAAAGAAGGGCTTCAAATCCCTCTGACCACTGTGCAGGACTTGTATATGTCATTCCCAAGACGAATTGACGCTGTATTAGCCGCAAAAGGAGGACCTACACGATGCTAATAAATTATTGGGGTCTAAAACCAGGTGTTTCAGTTTCATTGTCCAACCCCTGTACTTAGACAAACTTTATTGTCGTTTTGCATACACACTGTGTATGCAAAACGAAATTTTTTTTTTTTTTTTTACGGCAACATTTCCATTTCTTAAAGTGCAGCCGTGACCAAATGTAAACATTGGGAGAAGAAAAATGGTGCAAAAAAAAAAAAAAAGCGTTGACATGGTCAGTTTGATGTAGAGACTGTGATATGAATTAGATTTTATTATTTTTTTTCCAGATTTTTTGTTAACTATTCCAGCACAGACAAACATCTTTTCATCCTACTGCCCTAAAAAAATAGCTTACCTGTTTCATTTCTGTCGTGGGAAAAAAGTATTCAACTATTCATCCATTCATAGTTAAATAAACGGAGATCGATGGATTTCACTCAGTCGGCACATTTATTCATATCTTTGCAAAGAGAGAACAGTCATCATGAAGCCCTTATGGCACAGCATTCTGCTCTGTTCTAATCTGGGCAGCATTCGTCCCCCCCTACTTACAACAATGGAAAGCAGTCAGAGTCAAAACAAATTACAAACACTTTGGTTAAACAGTAACGTTATGAATAAACCTGAGAAAGAATCTGGTTTGTTATGGGAAGAAGCAATGTCTGGTCTACAAACACCATCCTGCAGAGAATGGTGTGGCCTTCAAGGTGAAACAGGATAGATTAATATATAATAGAAGAGAAATAAAAATTTTCCGACAACACTGCTCACCCCCATATCTTCAGCTCAGATGTCGACTTGGAAGTCCCAAACAGATGATCTGGAAAAAATGCTTCATACCGAGGCAATATAAATCTGAGTGGATCACAGAGGCATGCAACAAATTTGCCAATATATCACAGACGGAAGGCCTCCAGCATACCAGAAGAACAAAAATATATGACTGTAGAATAAACTTTGTAATCCAATATTCACCTCTGAGCAAGGAGTTAAAAACAGTGATCTGAAAACACTGGCAGATAGTGGAAACGATGCTGAGTTGTTTTACTTCTCCCCCTCAGATCGTGTATAAGAGACCTCCAAATCTGTAAAATATGTTGGAGAGAAGCCCATCTCCCGCCATATGTGCAATCCCATTTTTTACAAACGGTTCCATGTGGCAACTATGTGGTTGATGCACGCAATGTAACTTTAGAAATAAAACGCAGACCTTCAATCATTCAAGCACAGGCAGACTTTTTAAGATCAATGTTGTGTAAGCATGCAACAAGCATGCTCAGTGTGAGGGATTGCAATCGAGTCAATGAGTCGATGCAATCAACTGGTTTTCTTTAGATAGAAAACTTTTAATTAATTTGACTGGATGATCTGGTTGAACTGTAAAGTGCCTTGAGATGACATGTGTTGTGAATTGGCGCTATAGAAATAAACTGAATAGAATTGAATTGTAATAAAATACTGTTTAACAACAAGAATACCTGCTAAAATGTCCTTATAGATTGGCTTATCTAGGAAAAACTCCTAGACATAAAAAAAACTGAATCTTTGAACATAGATCTCCAATCAACAGAAAAAGAGTCCAATTGCAGCACAGTTCAAAGAGTCTGCGCACGATTGCCCCGTTTACACTACCCTCATTTCAGGCCCCGTCCACACGAAGTCAAACCCTGGCCTAAACGCACAAATTTTTCACCAAACCAGCCTCTCATCCATAC
>NW_015151078.1:193934-197658 GCF_000732505.1 Cyprinodon variegatus | reverse complement strand
GTATGGATGAGAGGCTGGTTTGGTGAAAAATTTGTGCGTTTAGGCCAGGGTTTGACTTCGTGTGGACGGGTCCTAAATGTGTCGAGATCAGTCCGAGCAGGGTGACTGAGACAACTGTTTAGTGTAAATGGCACGCACAACTGAACCGGATTGTGCCAGACACAACTGAACCTGTTCTGTCTCGGTTCTCAGAAAACAAAAAGCGCATGAGCAGACCGTGTCATCTCCTTATAGTAAGACTCCGGAATCATAACATTTCAGACATTCATAAAAACACTAGATTCCCCACCGTGCTACACGATTTCTAGTGATGCTTCTGTTTAGCAGCGTGATCAACCTCAACTCCTGTCATTGTTTCCTGCATCTGTAAGCCCTGATTAGACTATCGTTTGTCGTATCCACTGCAAAAAAAAACGACTGTCAATTAAATTCACCAAATGCTGCCTTTTTCACCTGACTCTCCGCTAACTTCCTGAATGACGCTGCCATGTTGATTTGTTTGTCTACCTCTATAGAGCAGTTGTACCGTAGATCGCCACTAGGAGGCGAGGAACCGTGCTAGCATGGTGTGTAAACGGTCGTAAGGAACTCAGCTCAGCACTGCTAACCGATCCAAGCTCGGCACGGATCGGTTTTCAGAGGGTAGTGTAAATGGTGCTAAGAAATCTGGGGATAGAAGTAGTCAGAACCTGCCTCAGAAACAAATTAAAGGATTGATTAAAGGGGCACATTTTCTCAACAAACTTTTTTTTTTTTTGGAACTTAATAAAAACCAGCTTGCTTTAAACAAATATTCATCATTAAGAGAAACATTTCTTTCTTTTTTTTTGTTTAATTTAATTATTCTTACATACTATAGGTATTGATTTTGCACATTTTAATTAAAAAAAACAACTTTAAAGAGTGTTCATTCCACCAAATTTTTATTGTTTAATTAAATTTAAATCAGTTTATTTCTATAGCGCCAAATCACAACCCCTGTCATCTCAAGGCAATTTACAGTTCACCAGATCATACAGTCAGATTGATTCAAAGTTTTCTAAGGAAAACCAGTTGATTGCATTGACTCATTGACTCTTCAGCAATCCCTCACACTAAGCATGCTTGTAGCGACAGTAGAGAGGAAAAACTCCCTTTGAACAGGAAGAAACCTTCAGCAGAACCAGGCTCAGTGTGAGCGGCCATCTGCTGAGGCCCACTGGGGTTCAAGGAGACAGAAGCAGACATAGAAAAAGCGACTGTAAAAGGCGACCCCGTCCAGGAAACACACAGCCAGTCAGACGAGCTCCGAGCCAGCTCCCATGTCAGAGGATGAAGAGAGCACATCCANCCAGCTCCCATGTCAGAGGATGAAGAGAGCACATCCATTCAGTCACAGTCAGAGATTCAGAGATTGAACTAACAGATTCTGCAGAGTGGGAGAATAGAGATAGAATGAAGCAGAATGATGAAAAAGGGGTCCCTATGTCCTCCAGAAGTCTAAGCCTATAGCAGCATAACTATAGAGATAGCTTGCCTTTTTATCAACTGCTTTTTCGATCTTATTTCAGTATTTTCTTGAAAGGATACTTTTACTTGAGTAAAGATATGATTTTTGCTACTCTGACTTAAGGGCAATTTTTGGATAATCTACCCACCTCTTAACAAAAATATCCTCTACACCTCCAGCTCATTTCAGCACAAGCTGGACATTGTTTAGACACTGCATGCTACAAACCATGAATATATATCCTCATATTACATTTTGATTCTACCCTAAGAATGTAAATAACCCAGTAGTTTGTGTGTGTGTGTGTCTGAGAGAGACAGAGATACGTAAGTATAAGTACATTTCTCAGACTTCAGTCTGAACAATACCTCTGTCATATGAAGAAATACTCAGATGATTGTTCAGTTTTAAGTTTATACAGAGATGGACAAGATGCTGAGTGCAGAGAACCGGTGAACCAATATGTGGCGTTGTGTTGAGGAAGTCATGTTTGGAAAAACATGCTTTTCTTTCCTGTTAGATCCTTGCAGTTTATGCCTCATTCAGAGCACCGACTTTCAAGCCAAGGGCCATGATTTATGTCTAAAAGGCTATAATTATATTACGACTTTGTTAAGGTTAGCTAATGAAATCTAAACATTTGTTTTTACTTACACTGTTTTGTGAGTACAATGATCTAAATGATTAGATGTTCCATTCTACAGTTTTCAGTAACAACTCTCTCCTAGACTTGTGATGTTAAACTAAAACAGACAGTTTTCAGGTTCGTATGTTCTGGAAATAATCATCCGCCAAGATTTCCTGAATGCCACAGAAATCTCCTGCTGTGTTAAATGAACTGTGCTTCACTGCTAAGCAATGCGTATCAAACAGTGAGACTTTTGTCTTGATCCAAGCTTTTGTGAGCAAACCCATCAGCTGTACAAAAGAGAAGAGCAATTTAAAGTTAGTTAAGATTGGTATTTGAACAAGTTTACTTTTGGTATAATGCTGCTCGTCACTGAATGATTTCCATGACAAATTTGACAAATAGATCTTTGTGAGTGTCTAAGCTGTCTATTACACTTAATGAACTTCTTAATGTCACTTATATAGGTCCCTTTTTGATTTGTAAACACTGTGATGCTAGGACCAATTCTCTTTACTATACATATGGGATTAATTTCCTCTGTTATGCTGATGATACCCAGCTCTGTCTGTAAATCCAGATGAAACTAATCCATTACATAGATTACAGGCATGTCTTGAAGAAATAAAAACCTGGATGACTCTTTACTTTCTGCTCCTGAATGCAAACAAAAGCGCAGTTATAGTCTTTTAACCAGAGTCTTTAAAAAAATAATGGGATTAAATTAATCTCAGGTAATAAAGTAAAACATTTTGTTGTTGTTTTTGATCAGGACCTGTCTTTTAAATCCCATATCAAACAGGTTTCTAGAACTTCCTTCTTTCATCTCAGGAATATTTCAAAATTTTAAAATATCCTGTCCAGGGGCGATACTGAGAAACTAGTCCATGTTTGTATTTGTTACTTTAAGGCTAGAATTGTTATTCTTTACTATCAGGAAGTCATCAGACTGTAGTTAAAAGCATTCAGTTGATCCAAAATGCTGCAGCCAGAGTTCTGATGAAAATGAAAAAGAGAGATCATATTATATGGAGCTAAACCAGTCTCAAAAAGATTAACATAGCATACGGCAAGATTTGTATGCGTAAAAGTTTAGAACAAAATTCATAAGTGTACATCTCTGTTCACAAATGCGTATCACACAAAGTTTAAATGTGTACCTTGACATTTACAAATGTGTTTGCAATTTCTCAAATTCAAACCATTTAAACTACTCAAGTAATAATACACTGAAAATGCACGAATAACAAAACACGAGTGCACAGATCTGCTTTGCTCTGTGCTTTCGACTTTTGAGACTTTCTTTCCGCAGGGTGTTTCACAAGGGGGTGATACGTTCAAGTTTGGAAAAAAGCTGGGATATCTGCGGAATGAAACCTTGATGTTGCTTTCTCTACTTGCAAAAAGCTGGGATATCTGACGATTACCTGATATACTGGAAATACTGATTTCTCTTTGCTTGGTCCTGAAGCACCATAACCAGCATAAAAGAATTAAAGCAACTCAATGTGTCATGGCAAAAAAATAAAATAAAAAT
This sequence comes from Cyprinodon variegatus, assembly GCF_000732505.1. Classification (NCBI taxonomy): domain Eukaryota; kingdom Metazoa; phylum Chordata; class Actinopteri; order Cyprinodontiformes; family Cyprinodontidae; genus Cyprinodon; species Cyprinodon variegatus. The sequence continues at coordinate 194,004 of NW_015151078.1, read as the reverse complement.
TTAACTGCATCCTGTTTTTGAAGTACTTTTAATGTGATGCTTTTTTGGTTCTTTTTGCACTCTGCCAGAA
>NW_015151078.1:190589-192667 GCF_000732505.1 Cyprinodon variegatus | reverse complement strand
TAAATATGCTGGGAATAAGTGTTCCACCTTGAAAGTGTTTCTGAGGGCTCTGTGGCGCAATGGACAGCGCATTGGACTTCTAGACAGACTAAGATATTCAAAGGTTGTGGGTTCGAGTCCCATCAGAGTCACAATGTTTATGCAGTTTTCCCAAAAAATAGTATTGACAAGAGGATGGGATTGTTAACTACATCATATGCACATGCAAGTAGAAATTTACAAATTGTGATTCCATTGTTTTCAAAGTATTCTCTACTAACCCAGCTCAAATTCATCTTCACTTAACCATGGTAACTTATGTTGTGTGCCATGTGTCATCAGAAGTCTAAACCTACTACTTCCAAGCTGTGTATTTCTACTGTGAATGCCCCCCAAAATTGGAATTATAAATCAAAAAGTTGATTTAACAGAATGTTTCAAGACTTCTGCATTTAGAATAGATTCTACTCGCATTAAACGCATTGGATTGCTATTACTCTTTTTTTTTGTCACATTAATTGAGTTTCCCAGGAGCTAACTGAAAGACATGCTGGCAGAGTTGTATTTTAACAGAACCTCTCTGCAGCTGCTTAACTGTTACCCATTCATTACCCTGTCTGCACAGTGTCTTGCTTTTGCCAAAATTCAATAAAGGGCTAAAAATCTTAGAGGAGTAAATCAGGATTATCTAATTGAAATTCATGGAGAACATTTTCTTTAAACAACTAAATGTGCTTTGCTGAACATACAGTTTCTGTCTTCAACAAGTTGGTAATGACTAGATTTGTCCCAATCTTATTAATTCACGTGTCTTACAGAAACTTGGCTGCAGCATGATTATTATGTTAGCATAAACGAGAAAACTGCAAACAGATATTTACATTTTCACAAACCCAGGAATTTGGGGCTAGGAGGAGGAGTAAACACAAACAAATTCCAATTTGTTCTTACCGCCAAAAATATAGCAGGATCATTTCCATTTTCTATACTTCATTTCCCTCCTTTCTAGCTTAACCTGATTTCAAACTTACATACAGTAGCTCACAATAAGAGTCTTTAATCAGTTCTTACTAATTTCTAAGTAATAAGACGTCACCATAAATATGCTGGCAATCAGCGTTCTACCTTAAAACTATTTTATCTGAGGGCTCTGTGGCGCAATGGACAGCGCATTGGACTTCTAGACAGGCAAGGATATTCAAAGGTTGTGGGTTCGAGTCCCACCAGAGTCGTGACCTTTATGCAGTTCTCAAAAAAAAAAACCTAAACAAGAGGGTTTGAATGTCAACTAAATCATATAACATTGCAAGTAGAAATTGACAAATTGTGGCTCCACAGCTTTCAAAGTTTGCTCTACTAACCCAGTTAAACTTCATCAACATTTAACCATGGTGACTTATGTTGTACGCTACGTGTCATCAGAAGTTGAAACCTACTAATGACATTCATGGAGAACATTTTCTTTAAACAACTAAATGTGGTTTGCTGAACATACAGTCTCTGTCTTCAACAAGTTGGTAATGACTACATTCGTCAGAATCTTATTAATTCACGTGTCTTACAGAAACCTGGCTGCAGCATGATTATTATGTTAGCATAAATGAGAAAACTGCCTCCAGATATTTACATTTTCATGAACCCAGGAATTTGGGGCTAGGAGGAGGAGTAAACACAAACAAATTTCAAATTGCTCTTAGCAGGATCATTTCCATTTTTTATCTACTTCATTTCTGTATTTTCTAGCTTGACCTGATTTAAAACCAAAATACTACAGCTCACAATAAGAGTCTTTAATGAGTTTTTACAAATTTCTAGGCAATAAGACAGCATTATAAATACGCTGGAAATAAGTGTTCTACCTTAAAACTCTTTTGTCTGAGGGCTCTGTGGCTCAATGGACAGCGCATTGGACTTCTAGACAGGCAAGGCTATTCAAAGGTTGTGGGTTCGAGTCCCACCAGAGTCATGATCTTTATGCAGCTCTCATAAAAAGCCTAAACAAGAGGGTGGGAATGTCAACTATATGATATGAAATTGCAAGTAGAAATTTACAACTTGTGATACCATAGCTTTCAAAGTATGCTCTACAAATACAGCTA
>NW_015151078.1:187113-190579 GCF_000732505.1 Cyprinodon variegatus | reverse complement strand
ATTTTCACAAACCCAGGAATTTGGGGCTAGGAGGAGGAGTAAACACAAACAAATTCCAAATTGCTCTTACCGTCTAAAATATTGCAGGGTGATTTCCATTTTATCTACTTCATTTCTGTATTTTCTAGCTTGACCTGATTTAAAACCAACATACTACAGCTCACAATAAGAGTCTTTAATGAGTGTTTAACAAATTCCTAGCCAATAAGACATCATTATAAATATGCTGGAAATAAGTGTTCTACCTTAAAACCCATGTGTCTGAGGGCTCTGTGGCGCAATGGACAGCGCATTGGACTTCTAGAAAGGCAAGGATATTCAAAGGTTGTGGGTTCGAGTCCCACCAGAGTCATGATCTTTATGCAGCTCTCATAAAAAGCCTAAACAAGAGGGTAATGTCAACTACATGATATGAAACTGCAAGTAGAAATTTACAACTTGTGATACCATAGCTTTCAAAGTATGCTCTACAAATACAGCTAAACTTAAGCATTGTGACTCTCACTCTGCAGAATCTGTTAGTTCGGCCTGTTTTCCAGTGTAGTCCTGTTTCTCTAACTGTGACTAACTGGATGTGCTCTCTTCATCCTCTGACATGGGAGCTGGCTCGGAGCTCATCTGCCTGGCTGTGTGTTTCCTGGACGGGGCCGCCTTTTACAGTCGCCTTTTGTATCTCTGCTTCTGTCTCCTTGAACCCCAGTCGGCCTCGGCAGATGACCGCTCACACTGAACAGGTTCTGCTAGTGTTTCCTTCCTGTTAAAATTGTGTTTTTCCTCTCCACTGTCGCTACAAGCATACTTAATGTGAGGGATTGCATTCGAATCAATGAGTTGATAAAATAGACTTATTTTCCTTAGATAGAAAACTTTGAATCAATTTGACTGGATGATATGGTGAACTGTAAAGTGCCTTGAGGTGTTGTGAATTGGTGCTTTAGAAATAAACTGAATTCAACCCACATCATGTCCAAGGATTCTACCCCTATATGTTCATTTATTGCTCCCTTGCATACTCAGTTGCTGAACAACACAGAAGGAGCTGCTGCTGACACATCCATTATACATGAAATGAAACTGGCAATTCACCAAAATCTGTCAAAAATCTGCCCAGGATGTGGATGCTTAACATGCTTTACTAAGCTTCATTTTTGAACCCAAGATTCAAAGCTCTAGATGCTTGTATTTTGCATACCGACTTCTGAAAGCTCACAATGATTTTCTGAAACAGGCCTTAACATTGGTTATCTGCTTTTGTTAGCCGTCTGTATCCATAGCAGGTTACCATAGAAACAGCTTTAAACAGCCAAGAAGAATCCTGCTTTAACTGCAAGCGGTGACTAACTTTCTATCAGTGCTCTATGCCACACTGGCATCGTTTGAAGGAACCCTGAATATTTCCTATTTTTTAACTGAGATTTGCAAAAGGAAGCATTGGAAATACTCTGCCGAAGATTCTCTTAAATAAAGACATCAGGTTTTACTGCTTTCAGCAAGTACAAAGTTACATTAATTCTGGAGCATTTTCATGTTAGTGTGAGGTGCTGTATGAAATACTGTAACTATGAAGATGTCCTGCAACACATTACATTTTTTGGGGGGAATCACCTCACTAATTGCTGCCTGTTATTTTGTTATTAGACACATATTCAATACACACAAAAATGCTGGTGCGCAGCATGTAAATATATATCAAATAAAACCTTATGTATCACATTTCTTTATACAACCACACTTTCTTCAAGTATAGAGCATTTTCACTCACATTTAGCGGCAATTGCTCAATTGTAAATGTTAAATCTATATCTAAATATTATTGTTTACTCGTTAAACCATTTCTTAATTTTTTTTTATTTATATTTGAATATTATATGTATTTCCTAATCTTAAATTTATATCAAGGATAAATACAGGGCTCGATGTTAACCATTGCCCGATCGCCCGGGGCAAGTAGTTTTGATTGTCGGGAGAGTACAAATTTCATGGCATTTGCCCGCCGGCAAGAGATTTATGCAAAGTAATATATTTTGCACTTAAATATTAATATGATAGTGATAAACACAAAGTTTTATTTTTTTATATTATAAGATTATGTTTAATAAATGTTACATATTTATATAGTTTATTATAAATAAAATATTCAGTATTTTTAAGGATAGCTCTTTGATAGTATTATAGAGGAAACTTAGTTGTAATGTTATTATTTTGTTTTTTTGTCATTTAATGTTAATTTTTATGTTAATTGTGTTGCGGCTTTTGTATTAGTGTTGACACATCTGGGCCACCGTAGGATTTATCTCAGCAGCCTGAAAATATTTATACTTTGCTGCTTAAAAACCAGTTACATGTTTTTTTTAGCACTGGGAGAGCTGATCTACAGGGTGCAAGCACAGAAGAGTAAGACTGCAAGACCTTAAAGTTTGGCAAAGCAAGTGTTCAAAGACCTGAAACTGACATTTCATTAAGGATGGTATGAAAAGTATTCTTGGCTGCAAGCTAATATGGAAACTGTTGGCAGTGTGTGTTTTTACTCCTCTAAATACTTCAGACAGGGAAACCAGCTTAAGCCAAGCATAAACCCAACTCTTTCTTTCTTTCTTTCCTTCTTTCTTTCTTCTTTACTTCCTTCCTTTCATTTTTTCTTCCTTTCTTCCTTCCTTCCTTCTTTCTTTCTGTTGGGTCTGCTACCCAATGAGTTATTCCTAAAAAAAAAAGGATGGATACAACTTCAGAATTCTGATGATTGCATAGAAAAAGGCCAGAACAATAAACTGGTTTAAAAAGGAAAAGCAAGTGCTAGAAACTGTTAAACATATTCGATGGAGAGACTTATTTTCTACAGCTAAGAGGAAATGTTTTTATACAGCGCTGGTCTAAGTGGCATGAATATAAGAAAAGGTTTGAAGTCTCTGTTTAAGCCGGTCTGTTATTTATTTTGGTCATGCTTTTTTGAACAGTGCCCCATTCTGTTCTATTTTGTTTGTTCTCAACAAAAATACAAATAAGTAAAAAAATACATAAAAAATTCTAAACTGTATGTAAATACTATTATGTATTTACGTCCTTTATTGAGTTTGCTTCTGGTAAAATTTCTTTGGCTACATTATAAGGACTTCCTAACGTTATAAAATATCCGGTCTGAGTATTGACCAATACGAAAGCACAATTCCATAGACTATTACTGCTCATTTTTTAGTGTGGGACATTAGAAAAGGCTTGACAAAGTGAATTTAACTCAGGCAGATAAAAACATTATTTTTTTGGAGGATATTGTACCAGTTCCCAATATCAGTAAGAGATTTAGTGTTAATGCAAGTTTAACATATAGAATTCATATTTGATTTAGTCATTGACTAAATTATCCTGCTAACTTGAAGACTTGATGCAATCAGCTGTTTGTTACATGAAAAAGCACCAACCTGACTTTAGGTAGTGCGTCACAAAAAATTAATAAATAAACAAAAAAAAA
>NW_015151078.1:183158-184490 GCF_000732505.1 Cyprinodon variegatus | reverse complement strand
TATATATATATATATATATATATATATATATATATATATATATATATATATATATATATATATATTTATTTATATTGCAATTGTTTGATCTAACACTGGCTTTCATCTCTCCTGACAAACTTAAAAATCCGTCAAATTCACTAATTTTATGTGATTTAAAGGCTTCAATCCTATATTTGTCAGCATGTGGTGTTTGGCTGTAATAACTCAGATTTCATCCTCAGACAGTCAGTGGTAATATGGGCCATTTATCGCACAAACTGATTGTTTTTCCTGGGTTGCAAAATCAGAATGCATGAAATAAAATTAATAGAAAAAGGGTAAAACACTTCTGAATAGCAAGATTGGCTGCAAAACCCTGGAAAGTAAGTTGGAGTTTTAAATAGGGGAAGATCTGGTTTTGTTAAAATATCTGATGCACTAAATTCATACTTGAGGACTAGTTTTTTATTTTATTTTTTAGGAAAGGTTCTTTGTTATTGCAGGACTTCTTTTCCTGTTTACTTTTAACTATATAGAAAATAGAAATAGAAAATGCCTTTATTGTCCCATGATGGGGAAATTCTGGAATTTGAACTGAGAAAAAAAATCTTGCAACAGTATTTATTCCCTTCTAGGCTTAAACTAAAAAATAATATGTTGAATTTACTGAAATTATCACCGAAGTTACTTCAGTTGGTTAAATGCAAATATTATTATATAATTACTTTAAACATAATAATTAAAGGCAAACTCATTCAGATCACTGCAAAACTGAAATTCTCAGTTTTTCTTTATATCAGTAAAATAAATCAAATTAATTTAACCTTATTAATTATATTCTAAAGTTTTTATTATAATTATAAAGTCAAATTTAGAACCGAGTTAGAAAGAATCAGTATTGACTTGAAATATTAACAGCAGCACATAAACAATTTAGTTAGCAGCACCCAAGAGGGAACTCTTTCTAACACACTTCCATCTTCATCGCAGTGCCATAGAGAATAAAAAAACACAACGTTAAGAATTCTGAGAAAAACAGGAAACACTCCCATTAACTGCTACGTACCACAGTAGTTTATATGTTATAAATAACATACAACATGTAAGACTTTAAGTCTGAGACATTATCTTTCATACATGAAAAGAAAACACATTTTAGACACCTATGATGTGGAGGACTCATCTACTAAAATACACATACGGTATTTTTATACAACAATATGTTTGTTTGTTTTGTACGGAAGCCAGAGATGGGAAGTAACGAAATACTTCGTTACTGTACTCAAGTAGATTTTTCTGATATTTTTACTTTACTTCACTACTTATTTTTATGGTGACTTTTTATGGCGA
>NW_015151078.1:176286-179936 GCF_000732505.1 Cyprinodon variegatus | reverse complement strand
GACTCTCGCGAGACTTCTGAGCCTGTGAGTGCGGGTCGGTGCTCCTGCAATTGCAAGTACGGTATTTCCCCCACAGACCACCAGGGCGGCCGAGAATACCTTTGTTCAACCTGAAATGACTCATTTAATCATCCAAAACGATATGGAACACATTAATTAACTGAAAAATGTTGCATAGTATGCCTTTAAACAAAGACTACATGACCAATCCCCTTCTCCTCCTTTCCTAAAATTAAAACACAAAATTAATGGCAATAAACATATTTAAACTTTTGCTCCATTTGTACTTTGGCCAATACTGATATGTTTAGAAATGACCACATCAGCCAATACCAACATAAATGCTGATAGATCATTAATCCCTATTTGGTATCTGAGATCGCTTTCATAATTTGGGTTAGTAAAGATCAACATGGTATCTTTTTATAAACGCATCCACACAAGCGAACACAGTACCAATGAAGACACTGTAGTAGATATGCAAGACCCTCTGGTGGCGTAGTGACACAGAATTATATCCAAACCGCTGACGAAAACATTGTACACACGCAGACTGTGGAAGCAAATCGTTACCATATTTCAAATGAAAAAGCATTTCCAGAAATTTTTCCTTTTTGCATTGTTTGACTCATAAATGAAATTAGTAATCAACCATCCTGTTTGCATTTTCATTTTCTTCTTCAACACTGTTCATTCTTTTACTTAATTAAAATGAAAAAGAAAAAGACATTTGAGATTTATTTTTCAAAATGTAACCCAGCAAATACATACCAAAATTCAATTTGAAATGTAAAATTTGAAAATGAAAAAGCATTTCCAGAAATGCTTTTTCATTTTAAGAATGTGGCTGCATTGTTTGACTCATAAATGAAATTAGTAATCAATCATCCTATTTGCATTTTCTTCTCTAAGGATGCACATTTTATGCCATAATCAAAGAGAAAACACACTGCCAGTAAAGTACTATCCAAAACTCAAAAACGAAAAAGCATTCTGAGCGGCGGGCGCAGCAGAGTGACGTCAGCAGCCGCTCTTCCTCAGGTCCTTGCTAACCGGGCTACCCATCTTGTTCGGTAGGGGGCGCTGTAATCAGCTTCATAATCATGGTAGGACACTTCTGCGATTTTATTTATTTTGCTCAGGCTACTGGTAAGCCCAACGCCCACCAAATGTTGAAAGGGCAATATTATTAGCCTCGTCAGATCAGGATGGTCTTTGGCTTTCAAGATTTCACTCGCTAATCAGTCTGGAGACTCTCTGTTGAAGAAAATTTGGAGCCGTTCACCAAACTGGAGTGAATAATTGAATACTTTTTTCCCACTACACTGTATATAGTAGATACTGTAAGTATTAATTACGTAAGTTTAAAAATAAAAAAAAATGTAAATGTTTTGTTATTATTTTCAGCTACTCTGAATCGGCGCTCTGTAAAACCACCTGTCTCCATGTGGTCTCCATCCCCACTGGACCCATTAAAGCCAATAAATGATCCCATTTTTATTTTTAACAGCTTAAGCTCAGTCAGATTCAGATAAGGAACTATTGGATAAATATCATTTTTGTTTCTGTTTTGCCACAGGGGTGACGTTTTTGTTTTAATATGTGGAGTTAATCTAATCCAGGAGTTTGTGAGAGTTGTTGTCCTGCAGCCGTCCTCTTCAGCATAAAGTCATTCATTTGATTCAGGTGTTTTGTATTTAGTTGTTATCTAACCTTTATTTTTCCTCTCATTTTTCTTTCTAGTTTGGGGACAAGCAAAGGCCAGACGACTTTTTGCGAGGCAAAAGATTTCCCCGATAGAGCATCCTCACATCCCTGTAAGTTTGGGTCACGTTGCTTTAGGCATGTTAACTCTAGACTGGATGAAATGAGTCGCCGTTCAGAAAGCTTTAAGCTTCCTACCATCATGGATGCTCTCAAAAAATAAGAAATATATTCAGAGCAGATTGATGAGAGCAATCTCAAAGTTCTCCAAGGTTCTTTGATTTCTTAAAAAAAAGAAAAAAGGAAATCAAACTTTCTTCCTTTTATTGAAGGAAGCATGATCACTGCTAATCTGGCATGATCCAGATTGATGGTTGTAGTTCAGTATAAATTCTACACATTATCCATCTGGAAAGGCTCCTCCGGAAAGTGTTTGCAAAAGGGAGGGACAATCAGCACAATTCTTCAAGCTGATTGGTTAAATCCCCGCGGGGCATCTAGGGTTGTGGCAATTCCAACATTTTGGTACCAACGTGTATTACGCCCCTTTTCAATATTTTATTTTTTTATCCTTTAGAACAATATAATATTTATCTGTTAATAAAACAAAGACAAGCTTTTTTAATGCACACAATTTTGAAATAAATTAAATATAAAACTATTCTCTCTCTCTTGTCACTTAAGTACACTTGTGTGTGTACATATCTCTCTCTATGGATATATATGTATATAAATATATATCTATAGATATATAGATATATTTTTATACATATATATGTAGATATAAATGTATCCCTATGTATAAATATACTGTAAAAATGTCCTTAGCTGTATCAAATATTTATTCTTCAGATGCACAGTATTTANACCAGTAGTAAACAAGAAGAAGAAGAAGCGAAGCAGCGTAGCCGGGTTTAGCAGAAAAAAATCAGTTGTTGTGGAGAATTGTGTGGGTATGGCGAACAGTAGAACATTAGATCATCACCTAATAATAGTCCAAGTTTGGAAATGATCAGGTTTATTCCAGATGTTTCCACTATGTTTATTGTGCTTACGCATGTACTGATCATGTATGGTGTGCATTTTATTCCATTATTGTTGCAAGCAAAGAACATGTTTTGTAAATACAAATTTGATTTAAAAAAAATTGCATTTCAGAAATAAAACTTTGAAAAGCTTCTTAATAAAAATGAGTAACTTTGCTATTTTCTCAGATTTTATTTAAAAAAAATCTATTTTCTTTCAAGTGCTTTTTTTTCAGATTGAGTTTTACAAATTGCATTCTTTACAAATTGTGTTGCACAGAAAACATTCTCAATACAAACACAGATGTTGTCGCTATCATCCAAGCAGACCAGTAGAAATGTGTTTCCACATCCCCACAAGTGAAAAGAATGTGATCTAAAAAATAAAAGCTATTTTAAAAATAATTGGAAAGAATAATAATCTGAAGACAAATGTGAAAAAACTGAAAAACTAAAATATGAGCATTTATTTAAGAAACACAGTACATAAATACAAAAATATATTTAGATTTTTTTGTTTTATGAAGAGATTTTTCAAATTTTCAATTTTGTCCATTCACAAAATGTATTTTTTTTCTAGCAACAATAATGAACAAAATTCCATCCATAATCAAACATTGTCTTAGTAACTCTCAATGATTTATTTTATTTTCTTTATCAAATGGCGGCAAAAAGTATTGATATTTTATTTTCATTTTTGTTGTGTTTTTTACTTGAAATGCAAAAATGTGGACTCTATTATGGCAATATTTTGTTGAACTAAACATTCATTCTGTTTCAGCATCTGTTCTATGGTAGGATTCAATCAGGAAACCTCTCCTACCAAAGACTGACCAGAGCGTTGACATTGCCTCTCTGCTTCAGTTATAACAACACTCCTGCGCTGCAGCTCTAGCGCTGTCATTTAAAGGTACACTATGC
>NW_015151078.1:171329-173887 GCF_000732505.1 Cyprinodon variegatus | reverse complement strand
TGCAATCAGCTGGTTTTCCTTAGATAGAAAACTTTGAATCAATCTGACTGAATGATCTGGTTGAACTGTAAAATGCCTGAATTGAATTAAAATCTTATCACTTAAAATGAAAACTTTATTTTTTTTTTTTCAGATTTAATGAGCTTTTCCATGTTGTCAGTTAAATGTTCACCAATTCCCCTGTGGTATTGTTTCAGAAACACAGGTCCCACCTCATAGCTCCAGCACGCCGCTGCGGCCGCCTGATGGAAAACTGCTCCTCCCACATGCCTTGCTGCGACCCGTGCGCCTCCTGTCGCTGCCGGCTCTTTAACACCATCTGCCACTGCTGGAGGATGAATCCCCTGTGCTTGAGGAGGACCTAGTGGGAGGAAGCGCAGACGCTTGTGCATTTCACACGATTCCGTGGTCCACATCATCACATGCAGAAGGGGGGGAATTTAGACAATTCTTCTATTTTTGCTTAAATATGACCTTAAATATCCTCAAATGGCAACGTGCAGTAGTTGTGAATGAAGTAGTGAAAAGAGAGATTTCTGATAAGGGTGACTCATGTAAAAGAGCAGCACTGATTCACACTTAAAGATGCTGGAACCTTTGATATTTTGCAAAAAAAAATGCACAATTATCTCTACCCAGAACATCATTTCTAACAATCATCAGTAGCTCTTATGCTGCATGTTGGACCACCTACTGTGCGTCGTCTAATAAAACCAGGTTCCAGTTAATGCTGCTTAAAAACAAGGATGTTTAACACCCAAACCCTGTTTAAACTGTTTCACAGGGGCTGAAAAAGGTTGTCTTATATCCTTTATGTTTTAAGACAAAGCAATTCCACTGATAAATATTGCTGCTTTTGAATATTTTTGTATTCAGTGCTTTCTTGTAATTAATGCAGACACCCCAACATATTTACTGTACAACTTCTGCATCTTTTCTTAAATATGACTTGCACCTAATTATTCGTGTGTAGTTGTTTGTGTTGAAAGTGAATATTTTTGCTATCTAATAAAAATGCTGTTAGCTGATGATTTTATTGATGTTATTTATCTTGTTTCCAGCTGAAATACCCCTCCCAACTAAAAATGCATTTTTACAGCACCACCTCTTTCATATTTTTGTTACACTTCAATGATTTAAAGATAGATTTTTTTATGAAAAACTTATGAAAAACAGACTTTAACATGCCACAGGAGACTCAGAGAGACAAGTATGGAGCGAATCACTTTAACCAAAGAATGTTTTAAGAGCAACGTTGCTGATTTCTCAGATTAATTTAAGAAAATGTTTCTAAACTTGTTTATTTTAAAGGAAAATTTGGTCCGCTTTATAGGCATGGGGGGTCGTTTGGTTTCTTTGTTAGCCTGTAATATCCAAAACCTCTGAAAGGGGGTCGTTAGGGGGAATTGTTGGCCTGGCTGAATAGGTGAGGTGCTTTGTTCTTTGAAGATAGTTGCGTCCCAGTGTTCACGGGGATGGACGTCTGTGTCTTCNGCGCGCACGAGTCCTATCATGAAAAAAGGTTAATTGTGCGACCTGATTAACGTGCGGTAACAGGGTGTCAGCAATGGTAACTGCGTTATAGTTACATTAAGAGTAATAATTTTGATTACTCGTTACTAAAAAAGGTAGCGGCGTTAGTAACGCCGTTACTTTCAACGCCGTTACTCCCATCACTGCACGCAAGAGAGATTATAAAATTCCGATTCAAGTAGCTCCAAAGGCCTAAACTTTAGCCACAATTTGGCTTTGGGACTTTTTCTAATTTTTACAATTTCTCACAAAAAAATATCAAGGCTCTGATTACTGCATCAAATGTCTGCTGTTGCTGCTGGTTTCCTTTCAGTCTATTGTTAGAAACCAGGCGTTTGTCCCCATCTACTGGACTGTAGAGCAAAACTGCAGATCTATGAGTCAGAAACCTCAGTGTAGCTGATCCAAAGTATCAACCAGAAGTTAGTAGTAACTAGTTAAATTCACTCAGGACATTTACACTTACTTCTTTTGGAGAAAAAAACGTTTTACTTACCTGTATTACTTTTACTTTAGTAAAAAATATGATGAAACGTTGCTCCTTTTAGTTAAGTAAATTTTGAGTAACTTTACTTAAAAAGAGAAAAACTGTGTTTTAAACAAAAATGCACCAGAGAGAAAAACACCTATGGTTTATATTTAGGTTATATTTCTATTTAGTACCAAAGCGTCATTGGTTTATTCGCATATTCTACCATTTGAGGGTCAAATAAGCAATATACTTCATATTTTTTCATATCCATTTTGGTCAGAAAATTTAGATTTCTCTCGCTTCATATATTTAGTTGTGCTTTTTTGTGCAAAGATAAGAAAATAAAGTGCTGGCTGAGTGAAATCCATCGATCTCCGTTTATTCAACTGGAGTGAATAGTTGAATACTTTTTTCCCACTACACTGTATATATTAGATACTGTAAGTATTAATTACATAAATTTGAAAGTAAAAAAAATGTAAATGTTTTGTTATTATTTTCAGCCACTCTGAATCGGCGCTCTGTAAAACCACCTGTCTCCATGTGGTCTCCA
>NW_015151078.1:163946-165188 GCF_000732505.1 Cyprinodon variegatus | reverse complement strand
CGGGATTTTAACATCTATTTTCTCTCTACTTCTACGTCTCTTCTTTCAACAACAACGTTGTATCAGAGCTATGTTTACGTTCATGTAGCCCTCAACATGGCCGCCACGTCCCACAATGCAACGCGGATCCTGAGCCCTATTAATAAAAACGAGGAAAGGAATCAGGTTCAAGGACTAATTCGCCCTCTGATGTCTGAACTGAGCGATCATGGAAAATATTTTGAGTAAGACTAGAAAAAGATCTATATAAATTAAGCTATTTATAGTTAAAGTCAGAAGTTTACATAAACTTATCACCATGGAAACAAACCCACCTGTAATTACCAGAATGAGTTGTTGTTTTATTATTAATGTGCTATAGCAGCCGTTTGTTGTTAGACACACTAGCAAAAATCAACACGTTACATGAAAATCTACAGACTGGGATCGTACTCACTACACTGATGTGAAAAATGTTTTTAATACTTTCAGCGTCTCCAAACTTTTGGCCAAATGAAATAAAACCAAAAGAAATGATTCAGTTTAAATAAGCGGTTTGTTTGCAGCAGGAACAAACCAGAACCTCTGCTGTTGACCGGGTCATCCACGCACCCCGCCATCGTTCCTTCATCTCCAGAAACGGTAAAATTAAATATTCATCTCAGTTATTTTCAGTCTGTAAGTCGAAGCGTAAACATTGGTTCTTTCAGGGGGCGCTGGCGTTCATTTTCTCCTGGCAGCTGTCCCAGAAGCTCTGTAGTCTGTTGTCCTTGTTGGAGCAGAAGTCGGTCAGGTCCCTGAGCAGGCGGTCGGCCAGCCTTTCATCCCCCAGCACCCCCGTCCTCCAGGCTTTGGTCAGCATGGTGTTGTAGGCCCAGTAAAAGCCCACCCTCTCCTCACCGCCGAACGGGCTCTGGCTGTTGGAAGTAGTGGAGTTCCTGCGGCGCCGATTCTGCCCGCCTGAATACTTCCTCTTGGAGTACGGCAGCTGTAGGAACACCGTCCCTGGAGGAATGAGGGACAGCTAAGATTTCCTCTTTCACAACAGAAGAGAGTTTTTATTTTTGATGCTGCGATGGAGCAAACCTGTAACATGGATGTACTGAGGCTTGTTCTCTGCGGGGAAATTGAAAGACGAGGCAGAAAACTTGTCGTGCACGAAGCCGAACCTGGATGGAGGAGAAGAAACCACCCCGCATGAAAGAGACGCACCCCTAGTGGTCCGCACATGCATTGCAAGGGGTACATTAAAATATGTATTCC
>NW_015151078.1:161319-163583 GCF_000732505.1 Cyprinodon variegatus | reverse complement strand
CTCCAGTTTAATAAATATAGGTTTATATTATGATTTTATTTTGTATTTATTTTGATTCTTTACTAACTTTCAGGCAACATATATGTTATTTATTTGAGATGGAATGCTTATAATTATAAAAATCAAATGCTCAAATTATAAGATATAGATGGATAGATACTGTAGGAAATTCACCTGCTCAATAGGAAAGATAAAAACATATAAAATATGATAAAAAAAAACAACACAAAATTAGATAATCTAATAATAATAATAAAAACTCAGTCCTTCTACACCAGGGGTCGGCAACCCAAACTGCTCAAAGAGCCATATTGGAACAAAAAAACAAAAAATAAATCTGTCTGGAGCCGCAAAAATGTAAAAAGTCTTATACATGCCTCGTATGGAAACATGGGCTCTAAGTTTATTATCCCACTATAGAAAATGACTATGTGGGCTTAAATATATAATAAGCATTCATGATTAAATCTTTATCCTCGAGCAAATGTCACATAGCAGCATGAGGTGAGGGACGAGTAGTGAACGCTCCCATCGCTCGCTGCTTCACCGTGCGGTTTAAGTTTTGTTGCATTGATGAAATAATAGAAACAGGATCAAGGAATCTCTCTATGGTGGACGTGTTTCTGTTGGGAGGAATTGATTGAGTCATGAGGAACCAAGCAGGAACTGACATCCATCAGAGCAGCGCTCTCTAACCCTGAAAAACCACATCCTCCGTCACCATTGTTCCTTGGTGTGATTTAGATTTTTAGGATTTTGACAAAAAAATTGAAGAAAGTTCCCATCCCTGCATTTGATCTTTGGACGGTTTTCCATCCTTGCAACAAAACCAGCAGCAGTAGTGGAGTTTGGAGATGCAATCTACTTCTTAAATCTACATTTGCTCTCCGTTAATTTATCCAGAAGTTCTGCAATCACCATTTTTCTCTTCCTCCCAGCTTGGTTGTTGGCTGCATATTTAGCTTGCCCTCCCTGGAAATGCCTTTCCAAATTTTTATTTTTTGCCAACCTCTCATTACCAAGCAAAAATGCAGGCAATCGTTCCGCATTGATAATGAAAGAAAATGATTCGGTCCATCCTTTGAATCATCTTTTCTCACCAGCTATCTTCCTTTTTTCCCCTTTGGGATCCATGGTCCGAGACACTCCAGCAGCCTGGCATTGCGCAGCGCTGGTTGCAAGTTATGACCACTGATCTCTATGGCTATGACGCAAATTATTGTTTAAATTTATTTATTATACAAATGTTTAGATCATTCGAAAACATAATTATTTTTTGTGTGACCTCCTGCACACCATATTAAAACAAACAAAAAAAACAACTCGATTTTCAGACATTTTTGAAAAAGCTCCAGGGAGCCGTATGGGGAAAGCTAAAGAGCCGCGGGTTGCCGACCCCTGATATAGTGGCATTAAACTGTCTAAGATCTTTTGTTTCTCTCCGTTCTGCTTCTCACAGAGATCGGTCTTGATCAGTCTTTATTTCAGTTATTCTACGTTCCATTTTGGACGATCATCACTTCTGACTGAGACTTATGGTAAGACAAAATGCACAAAGAGGTAAACAAGTCAAGAAAGGTTTGGAAACACTGATCTAGAAGAAGCTGCATCTTTACAGAGTGAATTTGGTACCATTGCTGTTGGGAAACAAAAGGCAGGTTTTATTAGTTTAAAATTCAAATATAAAACACAATCAAGAGATTAAACTTTGAAGGAAACTTTGCTGTTTTCTCAGACATTGTTTTGCACATTTTTTTAAATGTATTTTTTATAATTTATTCAAAAAAAAAAGTTGAAAACAATCCACTGGACTTAGTTTCAAAGCTTGAAGACGTTTCTCTTCCCATCCAGGAAGCTTTTACAATTTAAAATGTCAGAAATAGAGTTGAGATCGAGGCTTTAAAGAGTAGACCAAAAAAGTCTTGTTTTGGTTTAGAAAACATAAATATTGAACGGGAAGAACGGGTGCAACTCTTTAGAACGGGGTATTTTATTAGCCTGCAAGATGTGATACTGGTCTACGCCTCTTAAAGGGGAGGTCATTAGGGGGAATTGTTGGCCTGGTGTACAGGCATATTTTATCTTTTCAAACTGCTTTTTATCAGAAGAGAAAACGATCACAGATCTTATATTTTGAAATAGGATAATATAACCTAAAATTTCTAATTTTTAGATTTGAAAATAGTCTTTTTAACTAATATCTTCTCTTCTGAGTCTGAGAGCGGGATTTCCTCTGGAGTGAGGAACGATGTTTTATTGGTCAA
>NW_015151078.1:158846-160554 GCF_000732505.1 Cyprinodon variegatus | reverse complement strand
ATTTCCATTTACAAAATGTGTTCTTTTCTTTCAACAATGAAACAAAATTCATTTTATATATTTTGTACATTTAACAGAAAAAGCACTAAGCTAATGTTGCTCCATACAGCTGTGGGAAAACTTTTTATTATTTTAAACTCCAAAGAATTTCAAAAGAAAAAAAACGGAAACTTTTAATCCCACTAAAAGATGTAAACATCGATTAAAGTACAAAGCTCTGACCTGTAGAGGATGGCTTCCTGGAAGAGTTGCATCCTGTCCCAGTACGTCTCTGGTTCAAAACCTGTCGGATGAAAAGCGAACAAGAAGACGAGAAGAAGGCTGGACTCAAAATGTTGTTCAATCGTTGCTAAAATTTGGAAGCAACACAAATGTGATTAACATCGCTGCTGAATCAGAGTGCAGCGTTCGATCAAATCTAAATGACTTCATTGCATACGAAGTTTAAAAGTGAAACTTCTATTTACTGCATCTTTAACTTGGCCTTAAACGCTTCACTTTCAGTGTAAGTATTTCATCGTTTAGATGAAGCTGGCAAAGAGTCTGGATGAAATCCTGGGCAACCTCATTATGATTTCTGTTGTTTTTATCATTTTATTCATTTATATGTTTTATATGTTACTCTCATCATTGGAAATAGTGTATGAAGACCATAAGACAGTCAAATGTTTTTGCAAGAATGCTTTCCTGTTTTTCATTTGAGAGGCAGAAAGGTGAAAGGTCATAACCCCGACACCTTGTGTAAAGCGTATATTGAAACCAGGCAAGTTCCCCATCTTAACAGTTCATGCTATGTCTAATCGAAGCTAACGCCTGCTGTTGTAATGTGTTGACTGCTCAATAGCAGCCTGTTTAACATCGGCAACAGGAAGATGAGCGTAGAGCCAAAACGGAGATGAAAAGGAATAAACTAAAACCCTTCTGTCTGACAAGACATCAACAAATAAATAAATAAAAACTGGTATTAAACTGGCTTCAAAGCATAACTTCTTCCAACCACCCAGAAACAATTTGAGGACAATTTCCCAGCAGGATGGAGCAGCAGGGTAAGGAAAATAATATGGTGGCTCAGATATGACAAAAATCTCTGGGTAATCCGGCTTCCTCCCACAGTCCAAAAACATGACTGTTAGGTTAATTGGCTTCTCTAAATTCTCCTTAGGTCTGAATGGTTGTTTGTCTCTATGTTGCCCTGTGATGGACTGGCGACCTGTCCAGGATGGACCCCGCCTCTAATGATGGGCACCAGCACGCCTCATCACCCCGTTTGGGATAAGCGTGACGGAATATGGATGGAGATGTGACAAAAAAAACAAGTCTGGACCTCATCCAGAACCTGGTTTAGTTCTCAATAATAAGCTGGATAAAACGACAAAGTGATGCAGTCTGAGCATCAAGAAGACAAGAGTGAGTCTCCAACAGAGAAGATGATCCCAAAAAGATGATACCCATCAGTATGAGGGCCATGCAAAGAGTTATTCACTGGTTATGAGAAAAAAAGGCATATTTTTTATGAGATTTAAATCGTAATATAACTAAAATTAAGTGATAATATTATGAGAATAATGTTGCAACATTAGTAGAATAAAGTTATGAAATTAAAGTCCTGAAAAAGTGATAAAATTGAGACAATAAAATCGTAATATTCTAAAAACAATCGTAGCAAAACGAAAATTTAGGAGTTAAAAAAAGGAAGCAAAAAAATGAA
>NW_015151078.1:156404-157303 GCF_000732505.1 Cyprinodon variegatus | reverse complement strand
TTTATTGTTGAACCAAAGCCAACACAAGGAAAAGCCCAAAACCAAAATAGAGCCAACCAAAAAAAAAAAAAAAGGAGACGTCAGAGAAAAACACACATGAGGAGCAAGGAACGACGAGAAACCAGCAAAGAGTAACTGAACAGGTGGTGTACATATGGTAGACAGAAACAATGGGAGTGCTAATTATCTGATAGGGAGCAGGTGCAGACAGAAGTAACCAGAAGGAGAAAGGAAACCGCCACAAGGGGGCAACAGAGAGCAACTCAAAAAATACCAAACTGCATAAATATAACACAAAATGGAAAAGAAACCAGTGAAATAGAAACATAGAATAACATATATCAAAGTGGAACTGAAAACTTTTTTTTTTTTTTTTTTGTTAGCATTGTTCTAATATTCAGTGGTACATAACTTAGGTGAACAGACTAGTAGAAGGAGATGTGTACCTTCAAACAGGTTGTCGCTGCCGTTCTTCAGCAGACACTGGATGTTCAGAGGGATGAAGAGCTGGGCTCTCAGCGGGTCTCCGTACAGATAGGATGTCAACGCGAAAGGAAACTCTAGAACAGGAACCAGCAGGAAGCCACAGGAGGCTGCTTTCCTGTGCCAGCCTTGCACCTAACAAAAAAACACCAATCATTTTTTTTAAAAGTCCCAGGACACGTTTGTTGTTGAATCCAGAATCTAAAGTAGTTTTTTTTTTTTTTCTGCAGGTCTCATTTATATCCAGTTAACCGCCATTTTGTGCCACATCTCAGTACCATCTCAAACAGCACAGCAGCTGTGACGGCCATCCAGTGGAGCTTGATCTCAAAGGCAGCATTAAGAGAGAAGTTGCCATGGTAATAACAGCTGCACCACTCGGTTCGGTCGCTGCGGTTGTTGACGTCCACATCCAG
>NW_015151078.1:152534-154428 GCF_000732505.1 Cyprinodon variegatus | reverse complement strand
TCTATGGAGCAGAATCAGACTCATTCTGACTAGAATTGAGTCGGACTACGTCAGGCTAGCTGGTGCCTATCTCTAGCTGTCAATGGGCGAGAGGCGGGGTCCACCCTGTACAGGTCGCCAGTCCATCGCAGGGCGACACCAAGACAAACAGGACAAGCAACCATTTACACTCACACCTAACGAGAATTTAGAGAAGCCAATTAACCTAACAGTCCTGTTTTTGGACTGTGGTAGGAAGCCGGAGTACCCGGAGAGAACCCACGCATTCTCAGGCAGAACTAGCAAACTCCATGCAGAAAGACCCCGGGCCGGGAACTGAACCCAGAACCTTCTTGCCGCAAGGCAGCAGTGCTACCCACTGCGTCACTGAGCTGCCATTTTATTTAATTTTTATCTTAAATGCAAAATAATTACATCATTTTTAAAATTTTGGTGCTCCAAGTGTGTCGCTCAGCTCAGCTAAAGGCTTGTTTTAGAGTCTCTACACTCCAGTTAACGATTAATCGATTAGTTGATGATTATTTCAATACTCACCATTATTTGTTTCAGACATAGTCTTTCTTTTACATGTCTGGAATTACTAACTTCCCCTCGTGTCTCACATTCTGACATCATACTATGGATCATTCTGACCTGGACTACAAAGCAGGATTAGAAATATAATTTAAATTATTTAATCAAGTCAATTTTTTTAGGATGTATGCAGTGTAGTTTCAGGCAATGTATAAAATCCCTACATTATTTAATAATAGGGTCACTATTGTTGCATTGTAACAACAGTGACTAGCTAATTATTATAGTTTGTTTCGGATATGCACCGCAATATTAATTAGGATAAAACATTTGAAATGCAGGCAGCTGATGTTCACTACAGCATTTAAGTGACACAACAGAGTTAAAAAAAGGAAGCAAAAAAAATGAAGCAGAAGCAGAATTAGGAATAGAAGGGCTGGAGTGGGGGAGAAAGGAGCAGGTTGTACACCGCAGCACTACTGACCCACAGCCACCGACACCACAGCATGCATCCAAACCCCAACATGACTACAACCGGATCAGCTCCACAGTTAAACCGGGTCCCATGCACTGATCGGACTGTGTGGAGGAGCAAAACTTCAATCGCATTCATCGTTTTCTGTTCTTTTGGGGAAACTACAGCTACATCAGCTGCATGCAGGAGACAAACACCATTATGGAGGGAAATGTGATCCATTATTGTTGCAAGGAATGAGCACACTTTATAAATGCATTTTTTTAAAGAAACCCATTCTGTAAATGAATAACTCAAACAAATACAATCCTGAAATAAAAATTTGAAGAAAAAATGCTTTTTTAGAGTAAATTTGCTGTTATCTCAGATTTGATATCAAAATGTATTTTTCATATTTTTTTCCAAAAATTTCTTTCAACTTATTTTATATTTTCTTTTTTTCTTTTTTAAAGAAAAAAAAAGTTGAGTTTTATTAATTTTCACAGATCACATCCTCAAAACATGTGGGGGCGGAGTTTCCTCTGAAGCAAAGAACAAAGATGCATTTCTATTGCCCTGCATGACCGACGGCAACAACATTTTTATTGGTAAATGTTAGCCTTTGTATCGGCCTGAGGTGAAGACAATTACATATTTCTGGATTGGATTTTTTCTGTATTTAAATTTACAAAATGTGCATTTTTTTAAATTTCCATTTAGAAAATGGATGCTTTGCTTGCAACAAAAATGAAATAAATATCACTCCATACACACCAGCTGTTTGATGAGGATCCGCAGCCTGCTTTGAGGAGAACCGGATCCTGTATCTCTTTGTCACATGAATGAAAAAAGATAAGGACTGTGAGGATGATGATGTTATCAAATGTTAGACGAGGGAAACTTTGTTAATCAGTAGAAACTTAGTTT
>NW_015151078.1:149064-151263 GCF_000732505.1 Cyprinodon variegatus | reverse complement strand
CATAGCAAAAACTAGTTATCTGTTAATGATTTTTTTTGTTAAACACGTGATACCTCTACCATAAGAACGCATTGTGAATGTGTCTGTTTTTATATGGAGTTAATTTTGTTCCATTATTGTTGGAAACAAAGAACACTTTCTACATAATAGCAAAGAATAAACAAAAAGATCAATCCAGAAATTAAAGTTATTAACCAAAAAAGATAACTTTGTTTCCCCAAATATAAGGAAAACTTAAATCAGACCTCATGTTCCAACTCGCTCGCTTTTCAGTTATAGATGTTTGGTTATTATACAAAAACTCTGGATCGGCTTACGTTGTTCTTTCCCATATTTCCACTGTGGTGGAAGCTTGAATGTACAAAGCAATTCTAACTTGCCTTTCCAAATAAAAATTTCAATTAAAAAAAAAGATTTTCTTAGATTTTTTTTTCATTTTTTTTGTTTCAAAATTTTTAAATATATATTTTTTTTCACATAAGTTTTACCATTTGCATTCTTTCCAATTGTGTTTTAAAATCTAATTTTCTGTACTTTAAGCTTAATCCAAGCGTCTCCCTATTAACCAATAAAAATGTGTTGCTAACTTTCAGCAGACCACAGAAGTGCAGAGAATTTGATCTATAAAATATAATATGAAAGAATTAAATTTGTAAAACGTAATCCAGAATAAAATGAAAACTGAAACATTTCAATAGTAAAACAAATATATATAGATATATTAAAAAAAATGGAAATTGTCAAAATTACCCCCAAAACCTTTTGTCTGCATCAAGAAGTTTTTCAAAGTTTAATTACTGGATTGGATTTTTTTAAAGATTTTTTATATACAAAACATGTTCTTTTGCTTGGAACAATAATGGAACAAAAGTCACTCCATATTTTGGGTCAGATGCCATCATATCTGAGGACAGGTAATCAGTCCTCAGTCCTGCATCAATCATGTTTAATTCTTAGTGAAATTTGCCCCAAACTGAAAACATTGAGCTTTTTGTTGAACAGATCAGAGAACTGGCACGTAGCAGCTGGAACGCTAACAGGTTAACTCTGCTGATGATAAACCCATTAATAAATAGGTGAGGCAGTAAAGGAGGGTGATTTATAATCAGGATTTTTTGTGACTCCGTAATACTGGACCCAGACGCTTCTCAAAGCAGGCTTTGCTGGGATCCACATAGACTGGATGAGGAGAAGACGTTTTCCTTTGCGGTGCAGGCTGCGAGGACCAGGCTGGGTATACCTAACAGTGCGGCGGCCTGGCTGCGTCCCCCAAAGCTGCGGCTGAAGGAGCTGTGCCTACTTGCATAGGAGGCTGGCCGGCTGGGGAGCCAGGGAAGGAGGAAGGCCGGGAGGTCGCAGGGCCGTCGCTCCTCCAACAGAAAGGCCACCTCAAACCACTTCCTCTGGAAAAGAGCAAAATCCTCCACGGCTGCAGTCGACCAGCCACCAGCAGCTGGAGCCTGAAGCTGGGAGGTCTGCCCTGCAAAAGGTAAAAAAAGCTCTACATGAAACAAAGAAATGTATCACCGTGCAGGATAGCGCAGTTTATCTACCATCTTTTTCTCCTACGATCCGGTAGAAGTAGAAGCCGTAGACGAAGGTACGCATGGCGTCTCCTGAAGCATGGGCCACCACACCTTCATCCAGCATTTTCTGGACGGAACAAAACAGGGACCAGACTGAACATAGAAACACCAGCAATAAAGGTTTGACATCTGAAAATACTACTAAAGAGGAAGTTTTCAGTAAAGCAGGGTGTACACTGAACAATATTTTCAATCTTTGTACTCAGCTACAGCTCAAACTGTATATAACCGGCCAGGTTTAAAAGTTCACAGCTAATGATGCATGTTTTTGCACTAAACGCTCTGAGATTTAACTGCTCACACCATATGTCCAAAAACCACTTCAGACTCGGAGCAAAATATTTGGCTGGTCGGACTGGTCAAGACAAATTTAGACAGTAGAAGAAGAAGAACTCCCCTGTTTACCCATGTGCAGTGCAAGAGGTTCAGTAGATCTACAGTCAGAATCAGATATATTGCCAAGTAGGTTTGCACTTGCAAGGAATTTGACTTGGTGTTGATGGTGTAGACAGGTTTGATATATATATACTGAATACAGAATCTATAGCTATATACAATATAAAACATACAATATACATAGTTTAAGCATCCTGGGGTCTTGTTCACGAATGAG
>NW_015151078.1:146065-147588 GCF_000732505.1 Cyprinodon variegatus | reverse complement strand
CAGTAGCCTGAGCGTTAATGTAACGCAGGAGGTCTGTAGATGCTACGTTTGTGTAGCTTCTAGGTCCTGAATGGGGGAGGGAGAGAGTCAGTGTCATGGGGGTCTCTGGGCCTTGTTGAGAAGGCATGTAGCAGATGGGAAGGAACAAGGTTTTGGTCCTGATGGACCGCAGCCTGCTGCCAGAGTGAAACGTCTAAAATAGTTTGTGGCTGGCATGTGAGGGCATGTATCCACTGTTTTTAGAGCGTTGAGCTCCAGGTTGTTCTTCCTGCACCAGGTCGCCAGATGGTCAGCCTCCCACCTGTAGGCGGACTTGTCTCGCTGCAAATTTAGCCCTCAGTGGAAATGCCTTTCCAAATGGCTCTTTTTATTTTGCAAAGCAAAGAGGCAGGCAATCCTGCCGCATTGATAATGAAAGCAAAAGATTCGCTCCATTCTTCCTTGAATCCTCTGTTCTCATCAGCTATTTATCTTTTTTCCTTTTGAGATCCGTGGCCCGCGACACACCCGCCACTTTGTTTGCCTGGAGCCGCGCCACGCCGAAACATGTGTTACAGGCTATGACCACTGATCTGTACGGCTATGATGCAAATCTTCGTTGAAAGAAATGTTTACAATTATTGTTTGCATTTATTTATTATACAAATGTTTACAGCATTGGAAAACACAATGAATGTTTGTTTGACTTCCTGCACACCACATTAAAATAAGCAAACAAACAAAAAATCTATTTTACACATTTTTGAAAACGCTCCAGGGAGCCGAAGGGGGGCGCAATGTTGCCGACCCCTGGGTTAGGCATTATAAGCCTAAACTTCAGCCTAAAACCTTTCGGTCAGGCATCTTCTAGCACTTGCTATTCTTTAAAGAACACGCTCTCATATTGCATCATGGACAAGAACTTCCAAAAATGGGTGCCATGTGTTCTAAGTGTTTATAATGTTTATAATGGCAGAAGAAATAAACCACTACTACTAAATCGGCTCGTATCTCTACGTTTACAGCAGGATTCGCTCATAAAAACCTCGAAGGCCGAATGAATTTAAGACTGAAAGTCGGCCTGATAGCGGAGAGGAGAAACGATGTTGAAGCAGGAAGAAACCTCCAGCGGAGCCAGGCTCAGTGTGAGCGGTGAAGGAAAACCTTTACCTGCATTATATCCACAGCCATCCCCTGAGTGGCCACGCCCTCCACGTTGTTGACCAGCCAGTAAACCACTTCGGCGCTTATGAAGCAGTTGAGTGGGAGGCCTTTCTGTTCCGGAAGAAGCTGCACACCGGTTCTGAAATAGAGAACAAACACTGAGACCAGAGCCACAGAAACACAGAGATGGACCGATTCAACGGCCGGCCAATGCTGGAGGCCGACCTGAGTCAAGTTGGCCCCCCCACCTTCTTCAAATCAGACAGAATTAGTGTCAAACTTTTGACTGGTTTGTGCAGCAAAAATTCTTGTTTGTGCTGCTATCATTTTAAAGATATAAAGAGATGTTTCTAGAGGTCATCAAAGGTCAACCAGCCCCC
>NW_015151078.1:144089-144965 GCF_000732505.1 Cyprinodon variegatus | reverse complement strand
GATATCAAAAAAGTACTCCAGAGTGTTGTTCAGCATGGGGGTGAGTAGAAAATGAAGGCTAATCATGTTTTGGGTGTACTATTCCTTTAAGGATCAAATCTCTTTCGGAGTCTCAGCATATTATTACCTATATTTGCTATTATTTTACATTTTATTGGCGATCTAAAGTAACCGAAAGTAGAAAACAATCATTGTGAGTCTTGAAGGAAAGTACTGCTTTCTACGACGGACTGAGCTCTGCTATTTAACAAGGTGACACAAAAAGTTTCTGCTTATTTTTATTATTTTTATTAAGATCTGAGGGTGGGCCACCTTTAGCAGCACAGTTCTAGGATTCATGATATTAAAACAAGCCAGTGTCTGAAAAGAATTCTGCCATAATGCTGGGATTGTGGTTTCTGCAGCTGTGTAAAGCCGACAACCCACCCATGTAAATAAATAAAAACAACACCCTGGTCTCTTACGTGGGATGCTTGATGGCCTCGAGGATCTCCATTAGCGTTGATGAGGAGGACAGAGAGAGAGCCCCTGCAGCAGACTGCCCACTGTGGAGAGATGGACGAGTAGCGCCCGCTTTAGACCCAGGCTGCAATTCTAACATCATCCAAGTTTCCAATTCACTATCAGACATTATGTCACATAATATTAAAAACTTAGAATTCCAGCGGGTTTTTTTAATACAAGTACAGAGCAACGAAATTAACTCTCTGCATTTATCCCATCGCCTTGGGGAGCAGTAGGCTGCCATCGTGTCGCTCCTGGGGAGCAGTGTGGGGCTTAAGGGTCTTGCTCAGGGACCCAGAGTGGCAGTCCATGGGAGTAGGGCTTGACTTCAGAACCTCAGGATTCCAAGTGCAATGCCCTAACCACTAGGCC